>NC_091283.1:177216271-177516271 GCF_032444005.1 Ranitomeya imitator
TTTTTTTTTTTTTCACTAGCTAAATGCGAAATAGCGTGCTGTAGCCCATCTTGTCATGTAGTGCTGTGGTGATACAAAACTGTCTGCAAACTGAATGCACAATAAAAAAAATATACAATTTTTCTGTTGCAAAACATTATACAGCCCGCCGTATCCCACTCTGTCATTTTGTTGGGTTGAAATTAAGCTATCTGCAGATCTCACACACATAATCAAAAAAATTTTATGTTGCTAAATGTCATACAGTAGGGGACCTGACTTTCAAATTGTTTGTGGCATCTAGTGTGTTATAGAGGCCTGATCCAGAGGCCACCAAAAAATTCTTCTGTTATTATCATACAGTAGGGGACATCTTACTTTCAAAAAGATTGTAGCATTTAGTGTGTTAAAGAGGACTGATTCAGAGGCCACCGAAAAATTCTTCTGTTACTAACATCATACAGTAGCCGACATTTCACTTTCAAATTGTTTGTAGCATCTAGTGTGTTATAGAGGCCTGCTAGAGGCCACACAAAAAAATTCTTCTGTTACTAATGTCATACAGTAGCCGACATTCACTTTCAAATTGTTTGTAGCATCTAGTGTGTAATAGAGGCCTGCTAGAGGCCACAAAAAAAATTCTTCTGTTACTAAAGTCCTACAGTATGTTGTCACAGTATAAAGAAAGATAGACAGGGACAGTACGAGTATAATGCACATGGCTCACCGTAGAACTCTATACTATTGGAGGCATCACAGCTATTAACTAAGTACTCCTTTATTGACATCTTACTCCTGATGAACCTCGGAAGAGGGGAGACGCGTCGAGTTTAGGAATTCATTCACTAGTGCAGGAGGTTATAGAGTATTGTTATCTGTACCCTAACATCATCACATGGGTGTTCTTATTGCTCCCATGATGTCTAAAACTCCTGAAACATTTGGCTTATTTTCAAGTTAGAGCTTGGTCAAGTGTACTGTGAGGATGCACAGCTATAGATTGCTGACAATTTTGTCTGGCCCTTGATATGGGCACTATCTTTATAAGTGAATTTATCTATTCCAACATCTAATCTGAGGGACTACATCAAATATATGCATTAGCTGCAATCTATTATACTGTATATCTGTGCATAATTAACCTTCCTCACTTCTCTATACTTGCTATACTCTGGCTTCCATATTAAAGTACCGTAATCTGAATTAGAGTATCCATTCAGAAAGTATAAGAAGTCATTGAGCATTTTTTGCAGGGTTATCTGTACCCTTATTTTGTAACACTATTATATTGGTTGCTTACGGTTTAGAATCCTTATGTATTTGGTGTATAATTAAATGGGGGGTCTGATTGCATGAAATTGTAAGGCTATATAACTACAGATCGTTACCATTATCAATATTTGATACTTGTACTGAACTATCCTATCATGAGGATGTTATTAGCACTTTACTTTCTCTTTCAAGCACTGAGCACTTTGAGAGCTTGTTGTCCCTTTCCTATTTTCTTTATTTTTCAACACAATAGATAGGGAAAGGAGGGACCGCTGCCAAGGAGCGGGGGCGCCAACTTCATCATCATAGGGTGCCAACTGATAGGTAGGTGAATACATGTAGGGTTAACTTGGATCACATCCACATATTTAGTGCCCATTTGATGTCATCTCATGATATGACCTGTAGTTCATCATATATCTGAATTATGTTTGCCAGTTAAGCTACTTGAGCATACAATCAGAATTTACACATCATTATATCTTTTTACATCCCCTAGTTACATCCTATCTGCATCTTTCTCCTTCCCTGCCCCAAACAAGGTCTTCTAGGGTCAGCAGGATGAGCCGTCGACAAGTGTGGGGCTCAATTGCGCAGGTATATAGAGTGCCAACCCCTGTTGGTAGGTAGGGCAGTAAAGCAACTCTACAGGCGTAGGCAACTTCCTTGTAATTTTTCTATTTTTAAATGATTTCTGGTGATGGTTTTTCACATTTTGTATGTTAATGATATTTTTATTGATATGTACAGTATTAAGTTATATTTTGTTTCTAAATAGTATAGAGTTCTACGGTGAGCAACGTCATACAGTAGGGAACATCTCCCTTTCAAATTGTTTGTGGCATCTAGTGTGTTATAGAGTCCTGATCCAGAAGCCACCAAAAAATTCTTCTGCTACTAACGTCATACAGTATGGGACATCTGACTTTCAAATTGTTTGCAGCATCTAGTGTGTTATAGAGGCCTGATTCAGAGGGCACCAAAAAATTCTTCTGTTACTTACATCATACAGTAGGGGACCTCTCACTTTCAAATTGCTTGTAGCATGTCTTCTTTGTCATACAGGCCTCATCCACACTCAAACAATTCTTTCTTCTTTGACTAATGCGATTCAGCACGCCATATTTCACCTTGTAATTTAGTATAGCTGAAATTCAGCTGTTTGCAGAGCTTTTGCAGAGTTAAAAATAACATTTTTTGTTGCTAATACTGTGCTCCTACCACACTATCTGAGCAACATGACTGGGAAAAAGTGAGGCCATGGTGGAAGGGAAATTAGGCGTGGATTTCAAGGTGTACGAGGGGTAGGTGGTGAAGTACTGGGATCGAAGGGCTCGTGGTAACAGACAAACTGTTAGTGAAGGTACAAGATCCGAGGAACAAATGGAGGAGGAAGAGGTGATGGGTGAGCAACTGTGAGGAGGTGAAGAGCATAATCCTTCCCTCTGTTGTTCGTGGTTGGTGAGAGGGTACAGAGGAAACAAGCATCAGTGTTACCCAGCCACCAACAAAGCATGGGCTTGGACCTCATGGTAGAGCCCGACATATGAGTGCCAACTTGCTGCACTATCTGCAACATGATCCCCATATAGTTATGATTAGGAATACTGCTGACTACTGGGTTGCCGCTCTTAGATCCATGTTATAAAACCAAATTTTGCCAGATGCTTCACGCCCTGGAAAGGAACTTGCGAATGCTGGAGTATCGAAACATGCTTTTATACAATCTTAAGAGAGCTTTTCCTCAAGACAGCAGTGAGGCACACAGTTCACGTCGCAGCTCTAGACTTCCAACCTCCGGTACGTCAACTCGTCAACGCCAAAACATTAGCAGCAGTAGTGTAAGTGGAAGAAGCAATTTCTGTGAGTCCTTTTGACACTTTTTTTAGGCCAGCTCAACAGAGCTCAAGTCTTACACGTAGTGAATAAATGGAGAGGATTGTGCGGGAGATTCTAGAACTGAATATCAATACCATTGGGGAAGGTTTGGATCATTTCACATTTTGGTCTTCCTAAATGGATGAGTGGCCTGAGCTCGCTTCACACGCCTTGGAGGTTTTATCGTGCCCGGTATCCAGCTTTCTCTCAGAACATGTCTTCAGCGCTGCTGGAGGTGTCCTGACTGAAAAGCTCAGCCGGCTGTCCCTTGAAAGTGTAGACTGCCTAACTTTCATCAAGATGAACAAGTCATGGATCTCCAAGGACTTTTGCACCCCAATCGCAGACTGTACACACTAGGTATTACTATTCTGCATTAATGTTGCGTAACTGCACTCTATGATATCTTTAGTGTGGCTTCTGTGGCTGCTGCTGCCAATGTTAACACACATTTGTGGAAATGTGAACAGTCATGGTTGGTCTACATCTGCTGGGTTGGCTGTAGTAGAAGACATGTCGGTCCCAATTATACTATTTCTACTCGTGACGTTTGTCACTTCTGTGATGTAGAACCCTCATTTGTTTAAATGTGAACCCTCCTGGTTGGGTGTCCATCTGCTGGGTTGGGTGTAGTGGAAGACGCTTCACGGGACAGATGGACAATGACACAAATTGTGGAATATTCTGCAATGGACGAGGCATCACCAGATCTCAGCCCATCGAGCAAACATTTCACAGGCTGAAGACAAAATGTAAGGCAGAAAGACCCACAGACAGCAACTGAAGTCACTGCAGTAGAGGCGGCAAAGCATCAGGAAAGGAGGAAACCCGACGATGGTGACGTACATGGCTTCCAGATTTCAGGCCGTCATGGCTCCAAAGGATTCTCCTCAAGGTATTAAAAATGAACAGGAAGTTGCAGTGTGCAGGCGCTGAGCCTCTCTGACCTTTCCCGGCACCTGCGCACTGTAGTACTTTGCTCTGCCCTCGACCAGGGCAGATCAGTATGCCTGCGCAGGAGTGCGACATGAAGCAAGCAGGAAGATAACATCACATGAAGATAGGAGGCGCCGGACCCGGACCTGCGACACCCATCGGACCGGACCGCCCCTGTGAGTGTAATAAAACTTGTTTTTCTTCTCTTTCAGGTCGGATCCGGGGGCTTATCTGCAGCATTATAGAATGCTATAGATAAGCCCCGAAAGGCAGTGGCCGCATCTTATAGCGGCAAAACGAGGTGACAGGTTCCCTTTAACTAAACCTGAAAGTCTCCACTTAATTACATATCAGTTGTTTCATTTTAAATCCAAAATAGCGGCTTGCAGAGCTGAAATCACAAAGCTTCATCACAGGCCAAATATTTGTGGACCGAACTGTGTATATATAGCTTTTAGCCATAATAATAATAATAATTATTATTATTATATAAGTATTATTATTATTTATTATTATATATATTAGTCTACTTTTTTGTCACTTTACACCTCTGATGTAAGGAAAACACTGGAGGGGAATAACTGCCACATATCTGAGCCTCTGGGCAAAGAACCTCTCTGTTATCTGAGTCTTCTTGACAGAGAGAGAACTAACACAGGAAGTTTATAGAGGATCAGCCCTGACTTGTGATCATCCCGATGTGGATAAACCTGGTTATTTAATGGGGTACTAATGGTTTTAACAAATGCAGCAGATTCAAGAACAGTTTTACAATACAGTGTCTCTTTCAATTATTCACAATCTTCAATATCTCTGAATGCTGTTATTCAATGTGGAACTTCACTGTCTACTTCAGAAGAATGAACATTTGTCCTGGTCATGTGATGATCGCACAGCTGCATTGCTTGTTACATTAGTAATCAGATCATTTGATGGACATTCAAGGTGCACAGCTCGTTACAGTATTATCAGGTCATGTGGCCATTGTACAACTGCATGGTTCATTACAGTGCAGTAATCAGGTCATGTGATGGACACACAGGTGTACGGCTCGTTACAGAGCAGTAATCGGGTCATGTGATGGTCACACAGGTGTACGGCTCGTTACAGTGCAGGAATCAGGTCATGTGATGGACACACAGGTATATGGGTCGTTAAAATGCAGGAATCAGGTCATGTGATGGACACACAGGTGTACGGCTCGTTACAGAGCAGTAATCAGGTCATGTGATGGACACACAGGTATATGGGTCGTTACAGAGCAGGAATCAGGTCATGTGATGGACACACAGGTGTACGGCTCGTTACAGTGCCGTAATGAGGTCATGTGATGGACACACAGGTGTACGGCTCGTTACAGTGCAGTAATCAGGTCATGTGATGGACACACAGGTGTACGGCTCGTTACAGTGCAGGAATCAGGTCATGTGATGGACACACAGGTGTACGGCTCGTTACAGTGCAGGAATCAGGTCATGTGATGGACACACATGTATATGGGTCGTTACAGTGCAGGAATCAGGTCATGTGATGGACACACAGGTGTACGGCTCGTTACAGAGCAGTAATCAGGTCATGTGATGGACACACAGGTGTACGGCTCGTTACAGTGCAGGAATCAGGTCATGTGATGGACACACAGGTATATGGGTCGTTACAGAGCAGGAATCAGGTCATGTGATGGGCACACAGGTGTACGGCTCGTTACAGTGCAGGAATCAGGTCATGTGATGGACACACAGGTGTACGGCTCGTTACAGTGCAGTAATCAGGTCATGTGATGGACACACAGGTGTACGGCTCGTTACAGTGCAGGAATCAGATCATGTGATGGACACACAGGTGCACGGCTCGTTACAGTGCAGTAATCAGGTCATGTGATGGACACACAGGTATACGGCTCGTTACAGTGCAGTAATCAGGTCATGTGATGGACACACAGGTGTACGGCTCATTACACTGCAGGAATCAGATCATGTGATGGACACACAGGTGTACGGCTCGTTATAGTGCAGTAATCAGGTCATGTGATGGACACACAGGTGTACGGCTCGTTACAGTGCAGTAATCAGGTCATGTGATGGACACACAGGTGTACGGCTCGTTACAGTGCAGGAATCAGATCATGTGATGGACACACAGGTATACGGCTCGTTACAGTGCAGTAATCAGGTCATGTGATGGACACACAGGTATACGGCTCGTTACAGTGCAGTAATCAGATCATGTGATAGATACACAGGTGTTGGCTCGTTACAGTGCAGTAATCAGGTCATGTGATGGACACACAGGTATACGGGTTGTGATGGACACACAGGTGCACGGCTCGTTACAGTGCAGTAATCAGATCATGTGATGGACACAGGTGTACGGCTCGTTACAGAGCAGTAATGAGATCATGTGATGGACACACAGGTGTACGGCTCGTTACAGTGCAGGAATCAGGTCATGTGATGGACACACAGGTGTGCGGCTCGTTACAGTGCAGTAATCAGGTCATGTGATGGTCACACAGGTGTCGGCTCGTTACAATGCAGTAATCAGATCATGTGATGGACACAGGTGTACGGCTCGTTACAGAGCAGGAATCAGATCATGTGATGGACACACAGGTGTACGGCTCGTTACAGAGCAGTAATCAGGTCATGTGATGGACACACAGGTGTACGGCTCGTTACAGAGCAGTAATCAGGTCATGTGATGAACACACAGGTGTACGGCTTGTTACAGTGCAGGAATCAGGTCATGTGATGGACACACAGGTGTGCGGCTCGTTACAGTGCAGTAATCAGGTCATGTGATGGTCACACAGGTGTCGGCTCGTTACAGTGCAGTAATCAGGTCATGTGATGGTCACACAGGTGTCGGCTCGTTACAGTGCAGTAATCAGGTCATGTGATGGACACACAGGTGTACGGCTCGTTACAGTGCAGGAATCAGATCATGTGATGGACACACAGGTGTACGGCTCGTTACAGTGCAGGAATCAGGTCATGTGATGGACACACAGGTGCATGGCTTGTTACATTAGTTATCAGATCATGTGATGGACACACAGGTGCATGTCTTGTTGCAGTAAAGTTAATAGGTCATGTAATGGATTATAGAGGTGCACCGTGCACAGCTTATCACAGTATGGTTTTTAGGTTATGTCTTGATCACACAGGTACATGGCTTATTACAGTGCAGTATCAGGTCATGTGATGGACACACAGGTATATGGGTCGTTAAAATGCAGGAATCAGGTCATGTGATGGACACACAGGTGTACGGCTCGTTACAGAGCAGTAATCAGGTCATGTGATGGACACACAGGTATATGGGTCGTTACAGAGCAGGAATCAGGTCATGTGATGGACACACAGGTGTACGGCTCGTTACAGTGCAGTAATCAGGTCATGTGATGGACACACAGGTGTACGGCTCGTTACAGTGCAGGAATCAGGTCATGTGATGGACACACAGGTGTACGGCTCGTTACAGTGCAGGAATCAGGTCATGTGATGGACACACATGTATATGGGTCGTTACAGTGCAGGAATCAGGTCATGTGATGGACACACAGGTGTACGGCTCGTTACAGAGCAGTAATCAGGTCATGTGATGGACACACAGGTGTACGGCTCGTTACAGTGCAGGAATCAGGTCATGTGATGGACACACAGGTATATGGGTCGTTACAGAGCAGGAATCAGGTCATGTGATGGACACACAGGTGTACGGCTCGTTACAGTGCAGGAATCAGGTCATGTGATGGACACACAGGTGTACGGCTCGTTACAGTGCAGTAATCAGGTCATGTGATGGACACACAGGTGTACGGCTCGTTACAGTGCAGGAATCAGATCATGTGATGGACACACAGGTGCACGGCTCGTTACAGTGCAGTAATCAGGTCATGTGATGGACACACAGGTATACGGCTCGTTACAGTGCAGTAATCAGGTCATGTGATGGACACACAGGTGTACGGCTCATTACACTGCAGGAATCAGATCATGTGATGGACACACAGGTGTACGGCTCGTTATAGTGCAGTAATCAGGTCATGTGATGGACACACAGGTGTACGGCTCGTTACAGTGCAGTAATCAGGTCATGTGATGGACACACAGGTGTACGGCTCGTTACAGTGCAGGAATCAGATCATGTGATGGACACACAGGTATACGGCTCGTTACAGTGCAGTAATCAGGTCATGTGATGGACACACAGGTATACGGCTCGTTACAGTGCAGTAATCAGATCATGTGATAGATACACAGGTGTTGGCTCGTTACAGTGCAGTAATCAGGTCATGTGATGGACACACAGGTATACGGGTTGTGATGGACACACAGGTGCACGGCTCGTTACAGTGCAGTAATCAGATCATGTGATGGACACAGGTGTACGGCTCGTTACAGAGCAGTAATGAGATCATGTGATGGACACACAGGTGTACGGCTCGTTACAGTGCAGGAATCAGGTCATGTGATGGACACACAGGTGTGCGGCTCGTTACAGTGCAGTAATCAGGTCATGTGATGGTCACACAGGTGTCGGCTCGTTACAATGCAGTAATCAGATCATGTGATGGACACAGGTGTACGGCTCGTTACAGAGCAGGAATCAGATCATGTGATGGACACACAGGTGTACGGCTCGTTACAGAGCAGTAATCAGGTCATGTGATGGACACACAGGTGTACGGCTCGTTACAGAGCAGTAATCAGGTCATGTGATGAACACACAGGTGTACGGCTTGTTACAGTGCAGGAATCAGGTCATGTGATGGACACACAGGTGTGCGGCTCGTTACAGTGCAGTAATCAGGTCATGTGATGGTCACACAGGTGTCGGCTCGTTACAGTGCAGTAATCAGGTCATGTGATGGTCACACAGGTGTCGGCTCGTTACAGTGCAGTAATCAGGTCATGTGATGGACACACAGGTGTACGGCTCGTTACAGTGCAGGAATCAGATCATGTGATGGACACACAGGTGTACGGCTCGTTACAGTGCAGGAATCAGGTCATGTGATGGACACACAGGTGCATGGCTTGTTACATTAGTTATCAGATCATGTGATGGACACACAGGTGCATGTCTTGTTGCAGTAAAGTTAATAGGTCATGTAATGGATTATAGAGGTGCACCGTGCACAGCTTATCACAGTATGGTTTTTAGGTTATGTCTTGATCACACAGGTACATGGCTTATTACAGTGCAGTTATCAGATCACTTGATGATGGCACAGGTTCATAATTTATTATGATGCAGTTATCAAGTCATGTGATGATCACACAGCTGCAAGGCCCGTTACAGTAGTTTGCAGGTCATATATTCACACAGCTGCATTACAGCACAGTTTTCAGATCATGTAGGACATCGGTGCATAGCTAAATACTGTATAGAGTTATCAGGTCATGTGCTGATCCTACAGGTGCACGGTTCCTTACAGTACAGTACTCTGGTAAAGTGATAGACACGCAAGTTGCTGTCTTATCACTATGAAGCCGTCAGGTCATTTGATGGACACACAGCTGCATGACTTGTTTTACATTAGTTTGCAGGTCATGTGATGATCGTACAGGGGCATGGCTCATTACAGTAGCTATCAGGACATGTGATGATCGTACAGGTGCATGGCTCGTTACAGTAGCCATCAGGTCATGTGATCATACAGGTGCATGGCTCGTTACAGTAGCCATCAGGTCATGTGATAATCGTACAGGGGCATGGCTCATTACAGTAGCCATCAGGACATGTGATGATCGTACAGGTGCATGGCTCGCTACAGTAGCCATCAGGTCATGTGATCATACAGGTGCATGGCTAGTTACAGTAGCCATCAGGTCATGTGATAATCGTACAGGGGCATGGCTCATTACAGTAGCCATCAGGACATGTGATGATCGTACAGGTGCATGGCTCGTTACATTAGCCATCAGGTCATGTGATCATACAGGTGCATGGCTCGTTACAGTAGCCATCATGTCATGTGATAATCGTACAGGTGCATGGCTCGTTATAGTAGCCATCAGGTCATGTGATCATGGAGCGCCCCCGTAGGGCAGTGGGATACTCGGTACCGGGCCCTTCTGTAGTCAGTGGGGATGTCACGGTGGCTGACCCGGTCCGTGGCCCTCGGGAGGTCCGTTGATGAAATGGTGGGGAAAAGGTCTTTAAAGGGATAATGTTCGTGACGCCACCTGTGGTATTCGGTCAGGGTGACCGACGCTGCTTAGGGGTCCGCTGGGGTGATGTTTTGGCAGCTAGATGGTATACCTTCACACAGGTGAAGTGTGTCCCCAGGGCTTCCCAGTGAGTAGATGATGGATGGTGTGAGGCGCAGTGAATAACGAGGACACAAGGTTGCAGTCTCTTTACCTTTACTGAAGGCTTCAGCATCCACAGTTCAGGGTAGGGACCACAGGGCAGGCAGAGTCCGGCCGGTCTGAAGGCAAATCCAGAGTCCCCTTATCCAGGTGGAAATCAATAGCCTTCCCCTAGCGCACAGTAATACAGTAGGTCCCTACTTGCATAAGCTCCAATAAGGTCCTCACTGTTGATACTCCAGTCACTGTTCCCCGTGGTCGGATAGAACAAAACACGTATGACCGGTGGCCTGAGGCTTTTTATAGAGACCCTAGAGACGCCCCGGCCTCCACAAGTTGCCACCGTGCCTCCTGTGTAAGTGGTCAGGCAGCTAACGTGGAATTAACTGTTCCAGCCAGGAACTCTGACTAACTTCCTCCCCAACCCACCAGTTTTACCCAAGTGTGAGGAGTGGCCTAGTAGCTAGAACCTTTGCTCCCCCTGGTGGACTGGAGTGTGAAGTGTATGTAATGGTTGTGATACCTGGACAGAAGATCTCCTTCATTGCCTTCAGACGTAACATCACTCCCCCTGGTGGAAGAATAACATTACTGCAACGAACCAGTACTCTGGGGCGCTGCACAACCCCCCCCCCATTAAATCCAGTACTCCCGGACTGAGAAAAAGAAAACAACAATACATAAGCAAAAGATATGCAACATTTTTGAAATGCTGTAAAACAAGTTAATATATAATAAGCCTCCCTTTATGGGAGGTGAGAACACTTGGACGTTGCAAACAATAACATATTTACATTGTGCGTACAACTTTTAAAGGCAAATTGAAAACAATTACTATCTAACTATGAAACACAATTACCCATACAGGTATTCTATCTTACTAAGTGCAAGTACCCTCTAAGGGTATACTATCCTTAACCCTTAAAGTGCTAATCAACAGTTTCCTTATCTTTCTTCTACATATGCAGGACTATCTGTCTACCCCCACGGGCCCACTGCATTTCTTTCCTGAAACCTATCAGTTTATTTTTAAAGTACATAATTTAACATTCTATTCTAAACAGTATAAAACATCCTATCACTAGCTAGCTTCTAGCTACATACTATCTGCTATATAAACATTATTACTATCTAACTTCTTAAGGCAAAGTGCAACAAGTAAACATTCCCTTTAAGAGGAAAACTCAAGTCTTTTTTGAGGTAGTGCAAACAATCAACATGCAAGTCAGTTATAAACTTTAAAACAATAGAAACTCACGTCATCATCAGGAACAGTTTCTTCGCAAAGGCTTCTTTTTGTAAAACCAGTAGGGAGCACCATTAAGAAGGTGCAAACTATGTACAAGCAAGTTTCAATCATGCACAGTTCATGATTCCACAGTTCTTTGGTATAACAGTGATGAAACTTTGTGCAAAAACAGGTGCAACTAAAACATAGGATCCCTTTAAACAGGGGACCCCTTTAAGGAATTACCCTTTACGGGTTTAAGCAGCAAAAAGGAAAAGTTTTTGAACTATTTACAGTTTTCAGGGCTTCGAGGTTTATGTATGATGCCAGTCTGGGGGTAGTACCGGTGGGGGTAGTCCTGTTGAGTATCGGCTACCACCAGGTACTATGTAGAGTGCGTCCTCACTCTGAATAGGGGTCTGTGGGCTCACAGTTCTCTGTGCCACTGAAGCCTGGGTGCACTTTGAGCACATGGTGACCGGTGCAGGGGTCACCTGTTCGGGTGGAGAGCGGTAGGACGGTGAGACAGTGATGTCTGGTTTGCACTTTCGGACGTGAAGGGCATACCACCCCTTGTCTCCCCAATGCCGCGTGTACCTGACACAGTCACCGGGGTACAAATCCCAGCCTGGGTGTCCTTCGATGAGGTGCGCTGTCATGATCCCAATGGCAGGGGATCACAAAAGGACAAGCACAAAAACAAAACAAGCTCTAGGGTGATGGAACCTGAGCTGACCGCGATCCTGAACCTAAACACACAACTAGCAGTAGCCGGGGAACGTGCCTACGATGATTCCTAGACGTCTCGCGCCAGCCGAAGGATTAACTTCCCCTATAAGAAGAAACACAGACCTCACTTGCCTCCAGAGAAACACCCCACAGAAATAGCAGCCCCCCACATGTAATAACGGTGAAATGAGAGGAAAGCACATACGTAGTTATGAAAATAGAATCAGCAAAAATGAGGCCCGCTAAAGCTAGATAGCAGAGGATACAAAAGTGAACTGCGCGGTCAGCGAAAAACCCTTCAAAAAACCATCCTGAAATTACTTGAACTCATGTGCCAACTCATGGAACATGAGGAGTAATTTCAGCCCACTAGAGCAACCAGCAGCAAGGAATCACATCTCTGCAAGCTGGACTAAGACAAAAATTAAGCAAAACGTGGAACAGGAAAATCAAAACTTAGCTTGTCCTGAAGATAACAGACGCAGGGAGCAGAGGTAAAAAGACACGCTGATTACATTGATAGCCGGCGAGGAAATGACAAAAAAGCCAGGTTAAATAGGAAACTCCCATAACCTGATGGAACAGGTGGACACCAGAGACCGCAGAGAACACAAGTCACCCAGTACCATCAGTAACCACCAGAGGGAGCCCAAAAACAGAACTCACAACAGTGCGCCTCCACATAGCGCCGATTGACGAACACTTCGAGGTCGAGGCCGGGCTCCTTTTTGAAGCCCCAACTTCACTGCAGGCGGAAGGTGACAATGGTCCCATACTGCTGTGGGCCCCAGTCCTCCTCGGCCATCTGCCTAGCCTTTGCTTTGGCCTGCAGGTCCCTCTCATGGTCAGCCTGATGCCGGAGCTCCTTCTTCCTAGCCCACTCCACCTCCTGCTGATGCAGCTGCCAATGGTATTCTTCATTGGCGATGACCGCAATACTCTCCCCCTCTGGCTGGCCCTCTCCAGGGAACCCGATCAGGTTGGTGGTAGCGCGGGTCCATTTAAAGGTCACCCACTCTCCCTGGATGTCCACTTTCTGTCTGATGGGCTGCAGCGGGATGTCTGAGGTCTTCATAGTCTCCCATTAGTTAAATAAATAGGGCAGCACACTGCAGCGCCAAAACATGCAAACTTGAAAAAACGAAATTTGAACTGCATTACTGCACTAGAAATATGAAAAATGAGAGCTTTTAGCGCACAAAAATGGCCAATTTTATGTGTACCTCGTAGCCACGTTAAGGCATCTCTCTTATACGAGGTCCTACGCTTGACCTACCTCACTGAGAATAAACGTCTCCATCTGAATGGGTACATGTAAAAACCTCTTCTTGGACTCAAATTCTCTCTCTATGTGGAGGGGTATTGGACCTACTATAATTAAAACACCTGAAGCTAGGAGGCGGGGAGTGCACGATCAGAAGGCTATAGAATACATTTCAAAAACCTGACCTGCACATCCAAACATAGACTGAGTGTGAACAGGTGCTGAACCCAGAGTCGCCAACTCGTATATAGTTAAATAAATAGGGCAGCACACTGCAGCGCCAAAACATGCAAACTTGAAAAAACGAAATTTGAACTGCATTACTGCACTAGAAATATGAAAAATGAGAGCTTTTAGCGCACAAAAATGGCCAATTTTATGTGTACCTCGTAGCCACGTTAAGGCATCTCTCTTATACGAGGTCCTACGCTTGACCTACCTCACTGAGAATAAACGTCTCCATCTGAATGGGTACATGTAAAAACCTCTTCTTGGACTCAAATTCTCTCTCTATGTGGAGGGGTATTGGACCTACTATAATTAAAACACCTGAAGCTAGGAGGCGGGGAGTGCACGATCAGAAGGCTATAGAATACATTTCAAAAACCTGACCTGCACATCCAAACATAGACTGAGTGTGAACAGGTGCTGAACCCAGAGTCGCCAACTCGTATATAGTTAAATAAATAGGGCAGCACACTGCAGCGCCAAAACATGCAAACTTGAAAAAACGAAATTTGAACTGCATTACTGCACTAGAAATATGAAAAATGAGAGCTTTTAGCGCACAAAAATGGCCAATTTTATGTGTACCTCGTAGCCACGTTAAGGCATCTCTCTTATACGAGGTCCTACGCTTGACCTACCTCACTGAGAATAAACGTCTCCATCTGAATGGGTACATGTAAAAACCTCTTCTTGGACTCAAATTCTCTCTCTATGTGGAGGGGTATTGGACCTACTATAATTAAAACACCTGAAGCTAGGAGGCGGGGAGTGCACGATCAGAAGGCTATAGAATACATTTCAAAAACCTGACCTGCACATCCAAACATAGACTGAGTGTGAACAGGTGCTGAACCCAGAGTCGCCAACTCGTATATAGTTAAATAAATAGGGCAGCACACTGCAGCGCCAAAACATGCAAACTTGAAAAAACGAAATTTGAACTGCATTACTGCACTAGAAATATGAAAAATGAGAGCTTTTAGCGCACAAAAATGGCCAATTTTATGTGTACCTCGTAGCCACGTTAAGGCATCTCTCTTATACGAGGTCCTACGCTTGACCTACCTCACTGAGAATAAACGTCTCCATCTGAATGGGTACATGTAAAAACCTCTTCTTGGACTCAAATTCTCTCTCTATGTGGAGGGGTATTGGACCTACTATAATTAAAACACCTGAAGCTAGGAGGCGGGGAGTGCACGATCAGAAGGCTATAGAATACATTTCAAAAACCTGACCTGCACATCCAAACATAGACTGAGTGTGAACAGGTGCTGAACCCAGAGTCGCCAACTCGTATATAGTTAAATAAATAGGGCAGCACACTGCAGCGCCAAAACATGCAAACTTGAAAAAACGAAATTTGAACTGCATTACTGCACTAGAAATATGAAAAATGAGAGCTTTTAGCGCACAAAAATGGCCAATTTTATGTGTACCTCGTAGCCACGTTAAGGCATCTCTCTTATACGAGGTCCTACGCTTGACCTACCTCACTGAGAATAAACGTCTCCATCTGAATGGGTACATGTAAAAACCTCTTCTTGGACTCAAATTCTCTCTCTATGTGGAGGGGTATTGGACCTACTATAATTAAAACACCTGAAGCTAGGAGGCGGGGAGTGCACGATCAGAAGGCTATAGAATACATTTCAAAAACCTGACCTGCACATCCAAACATAGACTGAGTGTGAACAGGTGCTGAACCCAGAGTCGCCAACTCGTATATAGTTAAATAAATAGGGCAGCACACTGCAGCGCCAAAACATGCAAACTTGAAAAAACGAAATTTGAACTGCATTACTGCACTAGAAATATGAAAAATGAGAGCTTTTAGCGCACAAAAATGGCCAATTTTATGTGTACCTCGTAGCCACGTTAAGGCATCTCTCTTATACGAGGTCCTACGCTTGACCTACCTCACTGAGAATAAACGTCTCCATCTGAATGGGTACATGTAAAAACCTCTTCTTGGACTCAAATTCTCTCTCTATGTGGAGGGGTATTGGACCTACTATAATTAAAACACCTGAAGCTAGGAGGCGGGGAGTGCACGATCAGAAGGCTATAGAATACATTTCAAAAACCTGACCTGCACATCCAAACATAGACTGAGTGTGAACAGGTGCTGAACCCAGAGTCGCCAACTCGTATATAGTTAAATAAATAGGGCAGCACACTGCAGCGCCAAAACATGCAAACTTGAAAAAACGAAATTTGAACTGCATTACTGCACTAGAAATATGAAAAATGAGAGCTTTTAGCGCACAAAAATGGCCAATTTTATGTGTACCTCGTAGCCACGTTAAGGCATCTCTCTTATACGAGGTCCTACGCTTGACCTACCTCACTGAGAATAAACGTCTCCATCTGAATGGGTACATGTAAAAACCTCTTCTTGGACTCAAATTCTCTCTCTATGTGGAGGGGTATTGGACCTACTATAATTAAAACACCTGAAGCTAGGAGGCGGGGAGTGCACGATCAGAAGGCTATAGAATACATTTCAAAAACCTGACCTGCACATCCAAACATAGACTGAGTGTGAACAGGTGCTGAACCCAGAGTCGCCAACTCGTATATAGTTAAATAAATAGGGCAGCACACTGCAGCGCCAAAACATGCAAACTTGAAAAAACGAAATTTGAACTGCATTACTGCACTAGAAATATGAAAAATGAGAGCTTTTAGCGCACAAAAATGGCCAATTTTATGTGTACCTCGTAGCCACGTTAAGGCATCTCTCTTATACGAGGTCCTACGCTTGACCTACCTCACTGAGAATAAACGTCTCCATCTGAATGGGTACATGTAAAAACCTCTTCTTGGACTCAAATTCTCTCTCTATGTGGAGGGGTATTGGACCTACTATAATTAAAACACCTGAAGCTAGGAGGCGGGGAGTGCACGATCAGAAGGCTATAGAATACATTTCAAAAACCTGACCTGCACATCCAAACATAGACTGAGTGTGAACAGGTGCTGAACCCAGAGTCGCCAACTCGTATATAGTTAAATAAATAGGGCAGCACACTGCAGCGCCAAAACATGCAAACTTGAAAAAACGAAATTTGAACTGCATTACTGCACTAGAAATATGAAAAATGAGAGCTTTTAGCGCACAAAAATGGCCAATTTTATGTGTACCTCGTAGCCACGTTAAGGCATCTCTCTTATACGAGGTCCTACGCTTGACCTACCTCACTGAGAATAAACGTCTCCATCTGAATGGGTACATGTAAAAACCTCTTCTTGGACTCAAATTCTCTCTCTATGTGGAGGGGTATTGGACCTACTATAATTAAAACACCTGAAGCTAGGAGGCGGGGAGTGCACGATCAGAAGGCTATAGAATACATTTCAAAAACCTGACCTGCACATCCAAACATAGACTGAGTGTGAACAGGTGCTGAACCCAGAGTCGCCAACTCGTATATAGTTAAATAAATAGGGCAGCACACTGCAGCGCCAAAACATGCAAACTTGAAAAAACGAAATTTGAACTGCATTACTGCACTAGAAATATGAAAAATGAGAGCTTTTAGCGCACAAAAATGGCCAATTTTATGTGTACCTCGTAGCCACGTTAAGGCATCTCTCTTATACGAGGTCCTACGCTTGACCTACCTCACTGAGAATAAACGTCTCCATCTGAATGGGTACATGTAAAAACCTCTTCTTGGACTCAAATTCTCTCTCTATGTGGAGGGGTATTGGACCTACTATAATTAAAACACCTGAAGCTAGGAGGCGGGGAGTGCACGATCAGAAGGCTATAGAATACATTTCAAAAACCTGACCTGCACATCCAAACATAGACTGAGTGTGAACAGGTGCTGAACCCAGAGTCGCCAACTCGTATATAGTTAAATAAATAGGGCAGCACACTGCAGCGCCAAAACATGCAAACTTGAAAAAACGAAATTTGAACTGCATTACTGCACTAGAAATATGAAAAATGAGAGCTTTTAGCGCACAAAAATGGCCAATTTTATGTGTACCTCGTAGCCACGTTAAGGCATCTCTCTTATACGAGGTCCTACGCTTGACCTACCTCACTGAGAATAAACGTCTCCATCTGAATGGGTACATGTAAAAACCTCTTCTTGGACTCAAATTCTCTCTCTATGTGGAGGGGTATTGGACCTACTATAATTAAAACACCTGAAGCTAGGAGGCGGGGAGTGCACGATCAGAAGGCTATAGAATACATTTCAAAAACCTGACCTGCACATCCAAACATAGACTGAGTGTGAACAGGTGCTGAACCCAGAGTCGCCAACTCGTATATAGTTAAATAAATAGGGCAGCACACTGCAGCGCCAAAACATGCAAACTTGAAAAAACGAAATTTGAACTGCATTACTGCACTAGAAATATGAAAAATGAGAGCTTTTAGCGCACAAAAATGGCCAATTTTATGTGTACCTCGTAGCCACGTTAAGGCATCTCTCTTATACGAGGTCCTACGCTTGACCTACCTCACTGAGAATAAACGTCTCCATCTGAATGGGTACATGTAAAAACCTCTTCTTGGACTCAAATTCTCTCTCTATGTGGAGGGGTATTGGACCTACTATAATTAAAACACCTGAAGCTAGGAGGCGGGGAGTGCACGATCAGAAGGCTATAGAATACATTTCAAAAACCTGACCTGCACATCCAAACATAGACTGAGTGTGAACAGGTGCTGAACCCAGAGTCGCCAACTCGTATATAGTTAAATAAATAGGGCAGCACACTGCAGCGCCAAAACATGCAAACTTGAAAAAACGAAATTTGAACTGCATTACTGCACTAGAAATATGAAAAATGAGAGCTTTTAGCGCACAAAAATGGCCAATTTTATGTGTACCTCGTAGCCACGTTAAGGCATCTCTCTTATACGAGGTCCTACGCTTGACCTACCTCACTGAGAATAAACGTCTCCATCTGAATGGGTACATGTAAAAACCTCTTCTTGGACTCAAATTCTCTCTCTATGTGGAGGGGTATTGGACCTACTATAATTAAAACACCTGAAGCTAGGAGGCGGGGAGTGCACGATCAGAAGGCTATAGAATACATTTCAAAAACCTGACCTGCACATCCAAACATAGACTGAGTGTGAACAGGTGCTGAACCCAGAGTCGCCAACTCGTATATAGTTAAATAAATAGGGCAGCACACTGCAGCGCCAAAACATGCAAACTTGAAAAAACGAAATTTGAACTGCATTACTGCACTAGAAATATGAAAAATGAGAGCTTTTAGCGCACAAAAATGGCCAATTTTATGTGTACCTCGTAGCCACGTTAAGGCATCTCTCTTATACGAGGTCCTACGCTTGACCTACCTCACTGAGAATAAACGTCTCCATCTGAATGGGTACATGTAAAAACCTCTTCTTGGACTCAAATTCTCTCTCTATGTGGAGGGGTATTGGACCTACTATAATTAAAACACCTGAAGCTAGGAGGCGGGGAGTGCACGATCAGAAGGCTATAGAATACATTTCAAAAACCTGACCTGCACATCCAAACATAGACTGAGTGTGAACAGGTGCTGAACCCAGAGTCGCCAACTCGTATATAGTTAAATAAATAGGGCAGCACACTGCAGCGCCAAAACATGCAAACTTGAAAAAACGAAATTTGAACTGCATTACTGCACTAGAAATATGAAAAATGAGAGCTTTTAGCGCACAAAAATGGCCAATTTTATGTGTACCTCGTAGCCACGTTAAGGCATCTCTCTTATACGAGGTCCTACGCTTGACCTACCTCACTGAGAATAAACGTCTCCATCTGAATGGGTACATGTAAAAACCTCTTCTTGGACTCAAATTCTCTCTCTATGTGGAGGGGTATTGGACCTACTATAATTAAAACACCTGAAGCTAGGAGGCGGGGAGTGCACGATCAGAAGGCTATAGAATACATTTCAAAAACCTGACCTGCACATCCAAACATAGACTGAGTGTGAACAGGTGCTGAACCCAGAGTCGCCAACTCGTATATAGTTAAATAAATAGGGCAGCACACTGCAGCGCCAAAACATGCAAACTTGAAAAAACGAAATTTGAACTGCATTACTGCACTAGAAATATGAAAAATGAGAGCTTTTAGCGCACAAAAATGGCCAATTTTATGTGTACCTCGTAGCCACGTTAAGGCATCTCTCTTATACGAGGTCCTACGCTTGACCTACCTCACTGAGAATAAACGTCTCCATCTGAATGGGTACATGTAAAAACCTCTTCTTGGACTCAAATTCTCTCTCTATGTGGAGGGGTATTGGACCTACTATAATTAAAACACCTGAAGCTAGGAGGCGGGGAGTGCACGATCAGAAGGCTATAGAATACATTTCAAAAACCTGACCTGCACATCCAAACATAGACTGAGTGTGAACAGGTGCTGAACCCAGAGTCGCCAACTCGTATATAGTTAAATAAATAGGGCAGCACACTGCAGCGCCAAAACATGCAAACTTGAAAAAACGAAATTTTGAATTTGAGTCCAAGAAGAGGTTTTTACATGTACCCATTCAGATGGAGACGTTTATTCTCAGTGAGGTAGGTCAAGCGTAGGACCTCGTATAAGAGAGATGCCTTAACGTGGCTACGAGGTACACATAAAATTGGCCATTTTTGTGCGCTAAAAGCTCTCATTTTTCATATTTCTAGTGCAGTAATGCAGTTCAAATTTCGTTTTTTCAAGTTTGCATGTTTTGGCGCTGCAGTGTGCTGCCCTATTTATTTAACTATATACGAGTTGGCGACTCTGGGTTCAGCACCTGTTCACACTCAGTCTATGTTTGGATGTGCAGGTCAGGTTTTTGAAATGTATTCTATAGCCTTCTGATCGTGCACTCCCCGCCTCCTAGCTTCAGGTGTTTTAATTATAGTAGGTCCAATACCCCTCCACATAGAGAGAGAATTTGAGTCCAAGAAGAGGTTTTTACATGTACCCATTCAGATGGAGACGTTTATTCTCAGTGAGGTAGGTCAAGCGTAGGACCTCGTATAAGAGAGATGCCTTAACGTGGCTACGAGGTACACATAAAATTGGCCATTTTTGTGCGCTAAAAGCTCTCATTTTTCATATTTCTAGTGCAGTAATGCAGTTCAAATTTCGTTTTTTCAAGTTTGCATGTTTTGGCGCTGCAGTGTGCTGCCCTATTTATTTAACTATATACGAGTTGGCGACTCTGGGTTCAGCACCTGTTCACACTCAGTCTATGTTTGGATGTGCAGGTCAGGTTTTTGAAATGTATTCTATAGCCTTCTGATCGTGCACTCCCCGCCTCCTAGCTTCAGGTGTTTTAATTATAGTAGGTCCAATACCCCTCCACATAGAGAGAGAATTTGAGTCCAAGAAGAGGTTTTTACATGTACCCATTCAGATGGAGACGTTTATTCTCAGTGAGGTAGGTCAAGCGTAGGACCTCGTATAAGAGAGATGCCTTAACGTGGCTACGAGGTACACATAAAATTGGCCATTTTTGTGCGCTAAAAGCTCTCATTTTTCATATTTCTAGTGCAGTAATGCAGTTCAAATTTCGTTTTTTCAAGTTTGCATGTTTTGGCGCTGCAGTGTGCTGCCCTATTTATTTAACTATATACGAGTTGGCGACTCTGGGTTCAGCACCTGTTCACACTCAGTCTATGTTTGGATGTGCAGGTCAGGTTTTTGAAATGTATTCTATAGCCTTCTGATCGTGCACTCCCCGCCTCCTAGCTTCAGGTGTTTTAATTATAGTAGGTCCAATACCCCTCCACATAGAGAGAGAATTTGAGTCCAAGAAGAGGTTTTTACATGTACCCATTCAGATGGAGACGTTTATTCTCAGTGAGGTAGGTCAAGCGTAGGACCTCGTATAAGAGAGATGCCTTAACGTGGCTACGAGGTACACATAAAATTGGCCATTTTTGTGCGCTAAAAGCTCTCATTTTTCATATTTCTAGTGCAGTAATGCAGTTCAAATTTCGTTTTTTCAAGTTTGCATGTTTTGGCGCTGCAGTGTGCTGCCCTATTTATTTAACTATATACGAGTTGGCGACTCTGGGTTCAGCACCTGTTCACACTCAGTCTATGTTTGGATGTGCAGGTCAGGTTTTTGAAATGTATTCTATAGCCTTCTGATCGTGCACTCCCCGCCTCCTAGCTTCAGGTGTTTTAATTATAGTAGGTCCAATACCCCTCCACATAGAGAGAGAATTTGAGTCCAAGAAGAGGTTTTTACATGTACCCATTCAGATGGAGACGTTTATTCTCAGTGAGGTAGGTCAAGCGTAGGACCTCGTATAAGAGAGATGCCTTAACGTGGCTACGAGGTACACATAAAATTGGCCATTTTTGTGCGCTAAAAGCTCTCATTTTTCATATTTCTAGTGCAGTAATGCAGTTCAAATTTCGTTTTTTCAAGTTTGCATGTTTTGGCGCTGCAGTGTGCTGCCCTATTTATTTAACTATATACGAGTTGGCGACTCTGGGTTCAGCACCTGTTCACACTCAGTCTATGTTTGGATGTGCAGGTCAGGTTTTTGAAATGTATTCTATAGCCTTCTGATCGTGCACTCCCCGCCTCCTAGCTTCAGGTGTTTTAATTATAGTAGGTCCAATACCCCTCCACATAGAGAGAGAATTTGAGTCCAAGAAGAGGTTTTTACATGTACCCATTCAGATGGAGACGTTTATTCTCAGTGAGGTAGGTCAAGCGTAGGACCTCGTATAAGAGAGATGCCTTAACGTGGCTACGAGGTACACATAAAATTGGCCATTTTTGTGCGCTAAAAGCTCTCATTTTTCATATTTCTAGTGCAGTAATGCAGTTCAAATTTCGTTTTTTCAAGTTTGCATGTTTTGGCGCTGCAGTGTGCTGCCCTATTTATTTAACTATATACGAGTTGGCGACTCTGGGTTCAGCACCTGTTCACACTCAGTCTATGTTTGGATGTGCAGGTCAGGTTTTTGAAATGTATTCTATAGCCTTCTGATCGTGCACTCCCCGCCTCCTAGCTTCAGGTGTTTTAATTATAGTAGGTCCAATACCCCTCCACATAGAGAGAGAATTTGAGTCCAAGAAGAGGTTTTTACATGTACCCATTCAGATGGAGACGTTTATTCTCAGTGAGGTAGGTCAAGCGTAGGACCTCGTATAAGAGAGATGCCTTAACGTGGCTACGAGGTACACATAAAATTGGCCATTTTTGTGCGCTAAAAGCTCTCATTTTTCATATTTCTAGTGCAGTAATGCAGTTCAAATTTCGTTTTTTCAAGTTTGCATGTTTTGGCGCTGCAGTGTGCTGCCCTATTTATTTAACTATATACGAGTTGGCGACTCTGGGTTCAGCACCTGTTCACACTCAGTCTATGTTTGGATGTGCAGGTCAGGTTTTTGAAATGTATTCTATAGCCTTCTGATCGTGCACTCCCCGCCTCCTAGCTTCAGGTGTTTTAATTATAGTAGGTCCAATACCCCTCCACATAGAGAGAGAATTTGAGTCCAAGAAGAGGTTTTTACATGTACCCATTCAGATGGAGACGTTTATTCTCAGTGAGGTAGGTCAAGCGTAGGACCTCGTATAAGAGAGATGCCTTAACGTGGCTACGAGGTACACATAAAATTGGCCATTTTTGTGCGCTAAAAGCTCTCATTTTTCATATTTCTAGTGCAGTAATGCAGTTCAAATTTCGTTTTTTCAAGTTTGCATGTTTTGGCGCTGCAGTGTGCTGCCCTATTTATTTAACTATATACGAGTTGGCGACTCTGGGTTCAGCACCTGTTCACACTCAGTCTATGTTTGGATGTGCAGGTCAGGTTTTTGAAATGTATTCTATAGCCTTCTGATCGTGCACTCCCCGCCTCCTAGCTTCAGGTGTTTTAATTATAGTAGGTCCAATACCCCTCCACATAGAGAGAGAATTTGAGTCCAAGAAGAGGTTTTTACATGTACCCATTCAGATGGAGACGTTTATTCTCAGTGAGGTAGGTCAAGCGTAGGACCTCGTATAAGAGAGATGCCTTAACGTGGCTACGAGGTACACATAAAATTGGCCATTTTTGTGCGCTAAAAGCTCTCATTTTTCATATTTCTAGTGCAGTAATGCAGTTCAAATTTCGTTTTTTCAAGTTTGCATGTTTTGGCGCTGCAGTGTGCTGCCCTATTTATTTAACTATATACGAGTTGGCGACTCTGGGTTCAGCACCTGTTCACACTCAGTCTATGTTTGGATGTGCAGGTCAGGTTTTTGAAATGTATTCTATAGCCTTCTGATCGTGCACTCCCCGCCTCCTAGCTTCAGGTGTTTTAATTATAGTAGGTCCAATACCCCTCCACATAGAGAGAGAATTTGAGTCCAAGAAGAGGTTTTTACATGTACCCATTCAGATGGAGACGTTTATTCTCAGTGAGGTAGGTCAAGCGTAGGACCTCGTATAAGAGAGATGCCTTAACGTGGCTACGAGGTACACATAAAATTGGCCATTTTTGTGCGCTAAAAGCTCTCATTTTTCATATTTCTAGTGCAGTAATGCAGTTCAAATTTCGTTTTTTCAAGTTTGCATGTTTTGGCGCTGCAGTGTGCTGCCCTATTTATTTAACTATATACGAGTTGGCGACTCTGGGTTCAGCACCTGTTCACACTCAGTCTATGTTTGGATGTGCAGGTCAGGTTTTTGAAATGTATTCTATAGCCTTCTGATCGTGCACTCCCCGCCTCCTAGCTTCAGGTGTTTTAATTATAGTAGGTCCAATACCCCTCCACATAGAGAGAGAATTTGAGTCCAAGAAGAGGTTTTTACATGTACCCATTCAGATGGAGACGTTTATTCTCAGTGAGGTAGGTCAAGCGTAGGACCTCGTATAAGAGAGATGCCTTAACGTGGCTACGAGGTACACATAAAATTGGCCATTTTTGTGCGCTAAAAGCTCTCATTTTTCATATTTCTAGTGCAGTAATGCAGTTCAAATTTCGTTTTTTCAAGTTTGCATGTTTTGGCGCTGCAGTGTGCTGCCCTATTTATTTAACTATATACGAGTTGGCGACTCTGGGTTCAGCACCTGTTCACACTCAGTCTATGTTTGGATGTGCAGGTCAGGTTTTTGAAATGTATTCTATAGCCTTCTGATCGTGCACTCCCCGCCTCCTAGCTTCAGGTGTTTTAATTATAGTAGGTCCAATACCCCTCCACATAGAGAGAGAATTTGAGTCCAAGAAGAGGTTTTTACATGTACCCATTCAGATGGAGACGTTTATTCTCAGTGAGGTAGGTCAAGCGTAGGACCTCGTATAAGAGAGATGCCTTAACGTGGCTACGAGGTACACATAAAATTGGCCATTTTTGTGCGCTAAAAGCTCTCATTTTTCATATTTCTAGTGCAGTAATGCAGTTCAAATTTCGTTTTTTCAAGTTTGCATGTTTTGGCGCTGCAGTGTGCTGCCCTATTTATTTAACTATATACGAGTTGGCGACTCTGGGTTCAGCACCTGTTCACACTCAGTCTATGTTTGGATGTGCAGGTCAGGTTTTTGAAATGTATTCTATAGCCTTCTGATCGTGCACTCCCCGCCTCCTAGCTTCAGGTGTTTTAATTATAGTAGGTCCAATACCCCTCCACATAGAGAGAGAATTTGAGTCCAAGAAGAGGTTTTTACATGTACCCATTCAGATGGAGACGTTTATTCTCAGTGAGGTAGGTCAAGCGTAGGACCTCGTATAAGAGAGATGCCTTAACGTGGCTACGAGGTACACATAAAATTGGCCATTTTTGTGCGCTAAAAGCTCTCATTTTTCATATTTCTAGTGCAGTAATGCAGTTCAAATTTCGTTTTTTCAAGTTTGCATGTTTTGGCGCTGCAGTGTGCTGCCCTATTTATTTAACTATATACGAGTTGGCGACTCTGGGTTCAGCACCTGTTCACACTCAGTCTATGTTTGGATGTGCAGGTCAGGTTTTTGAAATGTATTCTATAGCCTTCTGATCGTGCACTCCCCGCCTCCTAGCTTCAGGTGTTTTAATTATAGTAGGTCCAATACCCCTCCACATAGAGAGAGAATTTGAGTCCAAGAAGAGGTTTTTACATGTACCCATTCAGATGGAGACGTTTATTCTCAGTGAGGTAGGTCAAGCGTAGGACCTCGTATAAGAGAGATGCCTTAACGTGGCTACGAGGTACACATAAAATTGGCCATTTTTGTGCGCTAAAAGCTCTCATTTTTCATATTTCTAGTGCAGTAATGCAGTTCAAATTTCGTTTTTTCAAGTTTGCATGTTTTGGCGCTGCAGTGTGCTGCCCTATTTATTTAACTATATACGAGTTGGCGACTCTGGGTTCAGCACCTGTTCACACTCAGTCTATGTTTGGATGTGCAGGTCAGGTTTTTGAAATGTATTCTATAGCCTTCTGATCGTGCACTCCCCGCCTCCTAGCTTCAGGTGTTTTAATTATAGTAGGTCCAATACCCCTCCACATAGAGAGAGAATTTGAGTCCAAGAAGAGGTTTTTACATGTACCCATTCAGATGGAGACGTTTATTCTCAGTGAGGTAGGTCAAGCGTAGGACCTCGTATAAGAGAGATGCCTTAACGTGGCTACGAGGTACACATAAAATTGGCCATTTTTGTGCGCTAAAAGCTCTCATTTTTCATATTTCTAGTGCAGTAATGCAGTTCAAATTTCGTTTTTTCAAGTTTGCATGTTTTGGCGCTGCAGTGTGCTGCCCTATTTATTTAACTATATACGAGTTGGCGACTCTGGGTTCAGCACCTGTTCACACTCAGTCTATGTTTGGATGTGCAGGTCAGGTTTTTGAAATGTATTCTATAGCCTTCTGATCGTGCACTCCCCGCCTCCTAGCTTCAGGTGTTTTAATTATAGTAGGTCCAATACCCCTCCACATAGAGAGAGAATTTGAGTCCAAGAAGAGGTTTTTACATGTACCCATTCAGATGGAGACGTTTATTCTCAGTGAGGTAGGTCAAGCGTAGGACCTCGTATAAGAGAGATGCCTTAACGTGGCTACGAGGTACACATAAAATTGGCCATTTTTGTGCGCTAAAAGCTCTCATTTTTCATATTTCTAGTGCAGTAATGCAGTTCAAATTTCGTTTTTTCAAGTTTGCATGTTTTGGCGCTGCAGTGTGCTGCCCTATTTATTTAACTATATACGAGTTGGCGACTCTGGGTTCAGCACCTGTTCACACTCAGTCTATGTTTGGATGTGCAGGTCAGGTTTTTGAAATGTATTCATAGTCTCCCATGGCCTCTCCCATTCCAAACGGCTACACACCCGGCCGGGCGGTGGTGGTGGGGGTGAGTCTACATCAACCAGCAGGGATCCCTCGGCTACCGGGGCAGGGTCGGTGTCGTTACCTGCCTCCATGGCGTCTCTGGTGCTGATCTTCTCTGCCACAGGCTGGGGCTCTGGCGGTTGGCTGCATTGTTGCTCCTCAGGGCCGGCAGTCGCACGTTGGCAAAGGTTCCGGAGCTCGTTGACTTCCGCTCCCAGAACCTCCTGGTTTGCGCGCCCTGGTAGGGTTCCACTCGGCTCCCATTGGCTGGAGCAGCGACGGGTGTTCTCCCCCTCATCCGGACTGCCTCCGCTCGCCATGATGCCAACCTGGTTCTGCCGAATGGCGTCCAGCGATTCTTGCTCCTCCTCCTCCGAAGGGCGGTTTCATCTTCGCCCTCCTCCATCCCAGACTAGGAGGCAGATCTTCTTCGTTGACGGGCATATCTCCCGGACATAGTAGTATCTATGAGGGGCTGGCTTTACTTTTGCGCCGTTCTTCCACGCTACGCCCACGATGACACGCCCCACTCCTCCAGCACGCCACATGGTGCTGCAATGGCGATGGTTTTGGTGGGAATTCTGGCGGTAAATAGCAATACACAGTCTTTCAGCAGAAACAGTTCAAACACGATTCTGGCACAGTTCTTAGGCGCACATGACCCGATTTTTCAGGCTTGAGTAGATCCTGTTCGTGACACCAAAGTAATTGGAGCGCCCCCGTAGGGCAGTGGGGTACTCGGTATCGGGCCCTTCTGTAGTCAATGGGGATGTCACGGTGGCTGACCCGGTCTGTGGCCCTCGGGAGGTCTGTTGATGAAATGGTGGGGGAAAGGTCTTTAACCCCTTAGCGACCGCCGATACGCCTTTTAACGGCGGCCGCTAAGGGTACTTAAACCACAGCGCCGTTAATTAACGGCGCTGTGGAAAAAGTCCATAGCGCCCCCCAGAGGCCGATTTTCTCCGGGGTCTCGGCTGCCGAGGGTAGCCGAGACCCCAGAGAACATGATTCGGGGGGGTTTTAACCCACCCCGCATTTGCGATCGCCGGTAATTAACCGTTTACCGGCGATCGCAAAAAAAAAAAAAAGCGATCTCTTTTTAATTTCTCTGTCCTCCGATGTGATCGCACATCGGAGGACAGAGAAAAGGGGTCCCAGGTGGCCCCCCAATACTCACCTAGCTCCCCCGATGCTCCTCGTGTCTCCCGGTGGGCGCCGCCATCTTCAAAATGGCGGGCGCATGCGCAGTGCGCCCGCCGGCCGGCACGGGAGAATCTTTGGGGTCTCGGCTGCCGGGGGTAGCCGAGACCCCAAAGAGCACGATCGGGGTCGGTATTACCGACCCCTGTTTTGCGATCGCCGGTAATTAACTGTTTACCGGCGACCGCAAAAAAAAAAAAAAAAGTAAAGTGTAATTCTCTGTCCTCTGATGTGATCGCACATCAGAGGACAGAGAAATAGGGGGATTCGGGGACCCTAGCATACTCACCTAGGTCCCTGGATCCTCTTGCTGCTCCTCCTGGCCGCCGGCAGCAGAACATGGCGGACGCATGCCCAGTGCGCCCGCCATCTGTCTCCATCTGCCGGACGGCAGGAGAACAGCAGTTGGGGCTAAAATTAGGGGTAGGGTTAGGGTTAGGGGTAGGGTTTGGGTTAGGGGTAGGGTTAGGGTTAGGGTTAGGTTAGGGTTAGGGGTAGGGTTAGGTTAGAGTTAGGGGTAGGGTTAGGTTAGGGTTAGGTTAGGGGTAGGGTTAGGGGTAGGGTTAGGTTAGGGTTAGGGTTAGGGGTAGGGTTAGGTTAGGTTAGGGTTAGGGGTAGGGTTAGGGGTAGGGTTAGGGGTAGGGTTAGGGTTAGGGGTAGGGTTAGGGTTTGGTTAGGGTTAGGTTAGGGGTAGGGTTAGGGGTAGGGTTAGGGGTAGGGTTAGGTTAGGGGTAGGGGTAGGGTTAGGTTAGGGGTAGGGCTAGGGTTGGGGCTAAATTTAGGGTTAGGGTTGGGGCTAAATTTAGGGTTAGGGTTGGGGCTAAACTTAGGGTTAGGCTTCTTTCACACTTGCGTCGGTACGGGGCCGTCGCAATGCGTCGGCTCGACATACCGACGCACGTTGTGAAAATTGTGCACAACGTGGGCAGCAGCTGTAGTTTTTCAACACATCCGCTGCCCAATCTATGTCCTGGGGAGGAGGGGGCGGAGTTACGGCCACGCATGCGCGGTCAGAAATGGCGGATGCGACGTACAAAAAAACGTTTCATTGAACGTTTTTTTGTGCCGACGCTCCGCCAAAACACAACTGATCCAGTGCACGACGGACGCGACGTGTGGCCATCCGTCACGATCCGTCGGCAATACAAGTCTATGGGCAAAAAACGCATCCTGCGGGCACATTTGCAGGATCCGTTTCTTGTCCAAAACGACGGATTGCGACGGAATGCCAAACGACGCAAGTGTGAAAGTAGCCCTAGGGCTAGGGTTAGGGTTGGGGCTAAAGTTAGGGCTAGGGTTGGGGCTAAAGTTAGGGTTAGAGCTGGGATTAGGGTTAGGGTTTGGATTAGGGTTCATGTTAGGGTTGGCATTAGGGTTACGCTTGGGATTAGGGTTAGGTTTGGGATTAGGGTTAAGGTTAGGGTTGTGATTAGGGGTGTATTGGGATTAGGGTTAGGTTTGAGGTTAGGGTTGAGATTAGGATTAGGGGTGTGTTGGATTTAGGGTTTTGATTAGGGTTATGGTTAGGGTTGACATTAGGGTTGTTTTGGGGTAAGGGTTGTGATTATGGTTAGGGTTAGTGATTAGGATTATGGATGAGGTTGGGATTAGGGTTAGGGGTGTGTTGGGGTTAGGGTTGGAGCTAGAATTGGGGGGTTTCCACTGTTTAGGTACATCAGGGGGTCTCCAAACACGACAGCCAATTTTGCGCTCAAAAAGTCAAATGGTGCTCCCTCCCTTCTGAGCTCTGCCGTGCGCCCAAACATTGGGTTACCCCCACATATGGGGCATCAGCGTACTCGGGATAAATTGGACAACAACTTCTGGGGTCCAATTTCTCTTGTTACCCTTGTGAAAATAAAAACTTGGGGGCTACAAAATCTTTTTTGTGAAAAAAAATATATTTTTTATTTTCACGACTCTGCATTCTAAACTTCTGTGAAGCACTTGGGCATTCAAAGTTCTCACCACACATCTAGATAAGTTCCTTGGGGGGTCTAGTTTCCAAAATGGGGTCACTTGTGGGGGGTTACTACAGTTTAGGTACATCAGGGGCTCTGCAATCGCAACATAATGCCCACAGACCATTCTATCAAAGTCTGCATTCCAAAAAGGCGCTCCTTCCCTTCCGAGCTCTGCCGTGCGCCCAAACAGTGGTTTACCGCCACATATGGCGCATCAGCGTACTCGGGATAAATTGGACAACAACTATTGCAGTCCAATTTCTCCTGTTACCCTTGTGAAAATAAAAACTTGGGGGCTACAATATCTTTTTTTGTGGAAAAAAAAATATTTTTTATTTTCACGACTCTGCATTCTAAACTTCTGTGAAGCACTTGGGCATTCAAAGTTCTCACCACACATCTAGATAAGTTCCTTGGGGGGTCTAGTTTCCAAAATGGGGTCACTTGTGGAGGGTTTCTACTGGTTAGGTACATCAGGGGCTCTGCAAACGCAACATAATACCCGCAGACCATTCTATCAAAGTCTGCATTCCAAAACGGCGCTCCTTCCTTCCGAGCTCTGCCGTGCGCCCAAACAGTGGTTTACCCCCACATATGGGGTACCAGCATACTCAGGACAAATTGGACAACAACTTTTGGGGTCCAGTTTCTCTTGTTACCCTTGTGAAAATAAAAATTTGGTGGCTAAAAAATCTTTTTTGTGGAAAAAAAAATTTTTTTTATTTTCACGGCTCTGCATTATAAACTTCTGTGAAGCACTTGGGCATTCAAGGTTCTCACCACACATCTAGATAAGTTCCATGGGGGGTCTAGTTTCCAAAATGGGGTCACTTGTGGGGGATTTCTACTGTTTAGGCACATCAGGGGCTCTCCAAACGCGACATGGCGTCCGATCTCAATTCCAGCCAATTCTACATTGAAAAAGTAAAACGGCACTCTTTCTCTTCCAAGCTCTGCGGTGCGCCCAAACAGTGGTGTACCCCCACATATTGGGTATCGACGTACTCAGGAGAAATTGCACAACAACTTTTGTGGTCTAATTTCTCCTGTTACCCTTGTGAAAATAAAAATTTGTGGGCAAAAAGATCATTTTTGTAGAAAAAATGCAAATTTTTTTTTTCACGGCTATACGTTATAAACTTCTGTGAAGCACATGGGGGTTCAAAGTGCTCGCCACACATCTAGATAAGTTCCTTAAGGGGTCTAGTTTCCAAAATGGTGTCACTTGTTGGGGGTTTCCACTGTTTAGGCACATCAGGGGCTCTCCAAACGCGACATGGCGTCCAATCTCAATTCCAGCCAATTCTACATTGAAAAAGTAAAACGGCGCTCCTTCACTTCTAAGTTCTGCGGTGCGCCCTAACAGTGGTTTACCCCCACATATGGGGTATTGGCGTATTAAGGAGAAATTGCATAACAAAATTTATGGTTACATTTCTGTTTTTACACTTGTGAAAATAAAAAAAATGGTTCTGAATTAAGATGTTTGCAAAAAAAAAGTTAAATGTTCATTTTTTCCTTCCACATTGTTTCAGTTCCTGTGAAGCACGTAAAGGGTTAATAAACTTCTTGAATGTGGTTTTGAGAACCTTGAGGGGTGTAGTTTTTAGAATGGTGTCACACTTCATTATTTTCTATCATATAGACCCCTCAAAATGACTTCAAATGTGATGTGGTCCCTAAAAAAAAATGGTGTTGTAAAAATGAGAAATTGCTGGTCAACTTTTAACCCTTATAACTCCCTAACAAAAAAAAATTTTGTTTCCAAAATTGTGCTGATGTAAAGTAGACATGTGGGAAATGTTATTTATTAACTATTTTTTATGACATATCTCTCTGATTTAAAAGCATAAAAATACAAAGTTTGAAAATTGCAAAATTTTAAAAATTTTCGCCATATTTCCGTTTTTTTCATAAATAATCGCAAGTAATATCGAAGAAATGTTACCACTAACATGAAGTACAATATGTCACGAAAAAACAATCTCAGAATCAGCGGGATCCGTTGAAGCGTTCCAGAGTTATAACCTCATAAAGTGACAGTGGTCAGAATTGCAAAAATTGGCCTGGTCATTAAGTACCAAATTGGCTCTGTCACTAAGGGGTTAAAGGGATAATGTTCGTGACGCCACCTGTGGTATTCGGTCAGGGTGACCGACGCTGCTTAGGGGTCCGCTGGGGTAATATTATGGCAGCTAGATGGTATACCTTCCCACAGGTGAAGTGTATCCCCAGAGCTTCCCAGAGTGTAGATGTGTTGTGAATTCTGTGGTCAAGCTCCCTCCTGTGGTCATGAGTGGTACTTCGGCTGGTTCTGTCCTTGAGCTTCCTTTGGTGGATGTGAGTGGGGCTGCGGCTTCTGAGTTTCCTTCCTCAGGTGACGAGGTTAAGTCATTAGGTGCTGCTCTATTTAACTCCACCTAGTTCTTTGTTCCTGGCCTCCAGTCAATGTTCCAGTATTGGTCTTGCTCTCTCCTGGATCGTTCTTGTGGCCTGTCTGCCCTGCATAAGCTAAGTTTTGCTGGTGTTACTTTTGTTTGCTATTTTTCCAGTCCAGCTTGCTATATTGGTTTTTCTTGCTGGAAGCTCTGAGACGCAGAGGGAGCACCTCCGTACCGTTAGTCGGTGCGGAGGGTCTTTTTGCGCCCTCTGCGTGGTTGTTTGTAGGTTTTTGTGCTGACCGCAAAGCTATCTTTCCTATCCTCGGTCTATTCAGTAAGTCGGGCCTCACTTTGCTAAAATCTATTTCATCTCTGTGTTTGTATTTTCATCTTTACTCACAGTCATTATATGTGGGGGGCTGCCTTTTCCTTTGGGGAATTTCTCTGAGGCAAGGTAGGCTTATTTTTCTATCTTCAGGGCTAGCTAGTTTCTCAGGCTGTGCCCGAGGCGCCTAGGTCTGGTCAGGAGCGCTCCACGGCTACCTCTAGTGTGGTATGATAGGATTACGGATTGCGGTCAGCAGAGTTCCCACGTCTCAGAGCTCGTCCTATGTTAATAGTAACTATCAGGTCACTTTGTGTGCTCTTAACCACTAGGTCCATTGTGGTTCTGAATCACCAGTTCATAACAGTACTGGAGGCCCAAAGTACTAATGCTTCTCAATAGAGGGAAAGGAGAAGTTCTGAGACCATTTTTTTTTCTTTGCACTGTGTTTTGTCTTTCTTTTCCCCTTTACATCAGGGTGGTTCAGAACACAGGTGTAGACATGGACATTCAAGGTCTGTCCTCTTTGATGGATAATCTCGCTATAAGTGTACAGAACATTCAAGATTTAGTGGTTCAGAATCCTATGTTAGAACCTAAAATTCCTATTCCTGAGTTATTTTCTGGAGATAGAGCTAAGTTTCTGAATTTTAAAAATAATTGTAAACTATTTTTGGCTTTGAAACCCCGCTCCTCTGGTGACCCAGTTCAACAAGTAAAGATCATTATTTCTTTATTACGTGGCGACCCTCAAGACTGGGCATTTTCCCTTGCGCCAGGAGATCCTGCATTATGTGATATTGATGCGTTTTTTTCTGGCGCTCGGGTTGCTTTATGATGAACCTAATTCAGTGGATCAGGCAGAGAAAATCTTGCTGGCTCTGTGTCAGGGTCAGGATGAGGTAGAGATATATTGTCAGAAGTTTAAGAAGTGGTCTGTGCTCACTCAATGGAATGAATGTGCTCTGGCAGCAATTTTCAGAAAGGGTCTCTCTGAAGCCCTTTAGGATGTCATGGTGGGATTTCCTATGCCTGCTGGTCTGAATGAGTCTATGTCTTTGGCCATTCAGATCGATCGACGCTTACGTGAGCGTAAAACTGTGCACCATTTGGCGGTATTATCTGAGTATAAACCTGAGCCTATGCAATGTGATAGGACTTTGACCAGAGCTGAACGGCAAGAACACAGACGTCGGAATGGGCTGTGTTTTTACTGTGGTGATTCCTCTCATGCTATCTCCGATTGTCCGAAGCGCACTAAGCGTTTCGCTAGGTCTGCCACCATTGGTACGGTACAGTCGAAATTTCTTTTGTCCGTTACTTTGATCTGCTCGTTGTCATCCTATTCTGTCATGGCATTTGTGGATTCAGGCGCTGCCCTGAATTTGATGGACTTGGAGTTTGCTAGGCGCTGTGGGTTTTTCTTGGAGCCCTTGCAGCATCCTATTCCATTGAGAGGAATTGATGCTACGCCTTTGGCCAAGAATAAGCCTCAGTATTGGACCCAACTGACCATGTGCATGGCTCCTGCGCATCAGGAGGATATTCGCTTTTTGGTGTTGCAGAATCTGCATGATGTGGTCGTGTTGGGGTTGCCATGGCTACAAGTCCATAACCCAGTATTGAATTGGAAATCTATGTCTGTGTCCAGCTGGGGTTGTTAGGGGGTACATGGTGATGTTCCATTTCTGTCTATTTCATCATCCACCCCTTCTGAGGTCCCAGAGTTCTTGTCAGATTACCGGGATGTATTTGATGAGCCCAAGTCCAGTGCCCTACCTCCGCATAGGGATTGTGATTGTGCTATCGATTTGATTCCTGGTAGTAAGTTTCCTAAAGGTCAACTGTTTAATTTGTCTGTACCTGAGCACGCCGCTATGCGGAGTTACGTAAAGGAATCATTGGAGAAGGTCATATTCGCCCGTCGTCGTCGCCATTGGGAGCAGGGTTCTTTTTTGTGGCCAAGAAGGATGGTTCGCTGAGACCTTGTATTGATTACCGCCTTCTAAATAAAATCACAGTCAAATTTCAGTACCCCTTGCCGCTGCTGTCTGATTTGTTTGCTCGGATTAAGGGGGCTAGTTGGTTCACCAAGATAGATCTTCGTGGTGCGTATAATCTTGTGCGTATTAAAAAGGGCGATGAATGGAAAACAGCATTTAATACGCCCGAGGGCCATTTTGAGTACCTGGTTATGCCATTCGGGCTTTCTAATGCTCCATCAGTATTTCAGTCCTTTATGCATGACATCTTCCGAGAGTACCTGGATAAATTCCTGATTGTATACTTGGATGATATTTTGGTCTTCTCGGATGATTGGGAGTCTCACGTGAAGCAGGTTAGAATGGTGTTCCAGGTCCTGCGTGCGAATTCTTTGTTTGTGAAGGGGTCAAAGTGTCTCTTTGGTGTTCAGAAGGTTTCATTTTTGGGTTTCATTTTTTCCCCTTCTACTATCGAGATGGACCCTGTTAAAGTTCAGGCCATTTATGATTGGACTCAGCCGACATCTCTGAAGAGTCTGCAAAAGTTCCTGGGCTTTGCTAATTTTTATCGTAGCTTCATCAATAATTTTTCTAGTATTGCTAAACCGTTGACTGATTTAACCAAGAAGGGTGCTGATGTGGTCAATTGATCTTCTGCTGCTGTGGAAGCTTTTCAGGAGTTGAAGCATCGTTTTTCTTCTGCCCCTGTGTTGTGCCAGCCAGATGTTTCGCTCCCGTTCCAGGTCGAGGTTGATGCTTCTGAGATTGGAGCAGGGGCTGTTTTGTCGCAAAGAAGTTCTGATGGCTCGGTGATGAAACCATGTGTCTTCTTTTCCAGGAAGTTTTTCGCCTGCTGAGCGTAATTATGATGTTGGCAATCGAGAGTTGGTGGCCATGAAGTGGGCATTCGAGGAGTGGCGTCATTGGCTTGAAGGAGCTAAGCATCGCGTGGTGGTCTTGACTGATCACAAGAACTTGACTTATCTCGAGTCTGCCAAACGGTTGAATCCTAGACAGGCTCGTTGGTCGCTGTTTTTCTCCCGTTTTGACTTTGTGGTTTCGTACCTTCCGGGCTCTAAAAATGTGAAGGCGGATGCCCTGTCTAGGAGTTTTGTGCCCGACTCTCCGGGTTTGCCTGAGCCGGCGGGCATTCTCAAGGAGGGGGTAATTTTGTCTGCCATCTCCCCTGATTTGCGGCGGGTGCTGCAAAAATTTCAGGCTAATAGACCTGACCGTTGCCCAACGGAGAAACTGTTTGTCCCTGATAAATGGACGAGTAGAGTTATCTCTGAGGTTCATTGTTCGGTGTTGGCTGGTCATCCTGGAATCTTTGGTACCAGAGATTTGGTGGCTAGATCCTTTTGGTGGCCGTCTCTGTCGCGGGATGTGCGTTCGTTTGTGCAGTTCTGTGGGATTTGTGCTCGGGCTAAGCCCTGCTGTTCTCGTGCCAGTGGGTTGCTTTTGCCCTTGCCGGTCCCGAAGAGGCCATGGACACATATCTCTATGGATTTTATTTCGGATCTCCCCATCTCTCAAAAGATGTCGGTCATTTGGGTGGTTTGTGATCGCTTCTCTAAGATGGTCCATTTGGTACCCTTGTCTAAATTGCCCTCCTCATCTGATTTGGTGCCATTGTTTTTCCAGCATGTGGTTCGTTTACATGGCATTCCGGAGAACATCGTTTCTGACAGAGGTTCCCAGTTTTTTTCGAGGTTTTGGCGAGCCTTTTGTGCTAGGATGGGCATTGATTTGTCTTTTTCCTCGGCTTTCCATCCTCAGACAAATGGCCAAACTGAACGAACCAATCAGACCTTGGAAACATATCTGAGATGTTTTGTTTCTGCTGATCAGGATGATTGGGTGTCCTTTTTGCCTTTGGCTGAGTTCGCCCTTAATAATTGGGCCATCTCGGCTACTTTGGTTTCGCCGTTTTTCTGCAATTCTGGTTTCCATCCTCGTTTCTCTTCAGGGCAGGTTGAGTCTTCGGACTGTCCTGGTGTGGATACTGTGGTGGATAGGTTGCAGCAGATTTGGACTCATGTAGTGGACAATTTGACATTGTCCCAGGAGAAGGCTCAACGTTTCGCTAACCGCAGGCGCTGTGTGGGTCCCCGACTTCGTGTTGGGGATTTGGTTTGGTTGTCGTCTCGTTATATTCCTATGAAAGTTTCCTCTCCTAATTTTAAGCCTCGTTTCATTGGTCCGTATAGGATTTCTGAGGTTCTTAATCCTGTGTCTTTTCGTTTGACCCTTCCTGCTTCTTTTTCCATCCATAATGTATTCCATAGGTCATTGTTGCGGAGATACGTGGCACCTGTGGTTCCATCCGTTGATCCGCCTGCCCCGGTTTTGGTTGAGGGGGAGTTGGAGTATATAGTGGAGAAGATTTTGGATTCTCGTATTTCGAGACGGAAACTCCAGTACCTGGTTAAGTGGAAGGATTATGGTCAGGAAGATAATTCCTGGGTCTTTGCCTCTGATGTTCATGCTGCCGATCTGGTTCGTGCCTTTCATTTGGCTCATCCTGGTCGGCCTGGGGGCTCTGGTGAGGGTTCGGTGACCCCTCCTCAAGGGGGGGGGGGTACTGTTGCGAATTCTGTGGTCAAGCTCCCTCCTGTGGTCATGAGTGGTACTTCGGCTGGTTCTGTCCTTGAGCTTCCTTTGGTGGATGTGAGTGGGGCTGCGGCTTCTGAGTTTCCTTCCTCAGGTGACGAGGTTAAGTCGTTAGGTGCTGCTCTATTTAACTCCACCTAGTTCTTTGTTCCTGGCCTCCAGTCAATGTTCCAGTATTGGTCTTGCTCTCTCCTGGATCGTTCTTGTGGCCTGTCTGCCCTGCATAAGCTAAGTTTTGCTGGTGTTACTTTTGTTTGCTATTTTTCCTGTCCAGCTTGCTATATTGGTTTTTCTTGCTTGCTGGAAGCTCTGAGACGCAGAGGGAGCACCTCCGTACCGTTAGTCGGTGTGGAGGGTCTTTTTGCGCCCTCTGCGTGGTTGTTTGTAGGTTTTTGTGCTGACCGCAAAGCTATCTTTCCTATCCTCGGTCTATTCAGTAAGTCGGGTCTCACTTTGCTAAAATCTATTTCATCTCTGTGTTTGTATTTTCATCTTTACTCACAGTCATTATATGTGGGGGGCTGCCTTTTCCTTTGGGGAATTTCTCTGAGGCAAGGTAGGCTTATTTTTCTATCTTCAGGGCTAGCTAGTTTCTCAGGCTGTGCCCGAGGCGCCTAGGTCTGGTCAGGAGCGCTCCACGGCTAACTCTAGTGTGGTATGATAGGATTAGGGATTGCGGTCAGCAGAGTTCCCACGTCTCAGAGCTCGTCCTATGTTAATAGTAACTATCAGGTCACTTTGTGTGCTCTTAACCACTAGGTCCATTGTGGTTCTGAATCACCAGTTCATAACAAGATGATGGATGGTGTAAGGCGCAGTGAATAACGAGGACACAAGGTTGCAGTCTCTTTACCTTTACTAAAGGCTTCAGCATCCACAGTCCAGGGTAGGGACCACAGGGTAGGCATAGTCCGGCTGTTGTTACTCCTCTCACTGTTCCCCGTGGTCGGATAGAACAAAACATGTATGACCGGTGGCCTGAGGATTTTTATAGGGACCCTAGAGACGCCCCGGCCTCCACAAGTTGCTACCGTGCCTCCTGTGTAAATGGTCGGGCAGCTAACGTGGAATTAACTGTCCTGCCAGTCTCTGAAGTAGCGGCATAGAGCTCGTTACTCCCTCGTTGTTCTGGCTACCAGTCCTGCGCTTCAGAAAGATGCAGCCTGCTTCTAGCTGGTCTCCCTCTGATGTTTCACTCCTGTTGCTATGACTTCGTTGCTCACTCACTGCAACACACTTCCTTTCATGTCCTTTCCTAGGATGCTGCCGCATGGGATGCAGGCGCAGCTCCGTGTACCCTCGTCCTCCTCAGACCGCAGTCTGGATCTGACTGGAGATCACTCCAGCCAGCTCGACCTGGAGACCTTTCTGTGTCGGTCCCCAGCCAGGAACTCTGACTAACTTCCTCCCCAACCCACCAGTTTTACCCAAGTGTGAGGAGTGGCCTAGTAGATAGAACCTTTGCTCCCCCTGGTGGACTGGAGTGTGAAGTGTATGTAATGGTTGTGATACCTGGACAGAAGATCTCCTTCATTGCCTTCAGACGTAACATCACTCCCCCTGGTGGAAGAATAAAATTACTGCAACGACCAGGACTCTGGGGCGCTGCAATCATACAGGTGCGTGGCTCGTTACAGTAGCCATCAGGTCATGTGATGATCGTACAGTTGCATGGCTCGTTAGAGTAGCCATCAGGTCATGTGATGATCGTACAGGTGCATGGCTCGTTACAGTAGCCATCAGGTCATGTGATAATCGTACAGGTGCATGGCTCATTACAGTAGCCATCAGATCATGTGATGATCGTACAGGTGCATGGCTCGTTACAGTAGCCATCAAGTCATGTAATAATCGTACAGGTGCATGGCTCGTTACAGTAGCCATCAGGTCATGTGATGATCGTACAGTTGCATGGCTCGTTACAGTAGCCATCAGGTCATGTGATGATCGTACAGGTGCATAGCTCGTTACAGTAGCCATCAGGTCATGTGATGATCGTACAGTTGCATGGCTCGTTACAGTAGCCATCAGGTCATGTGATAATCGTACAGGTGCATGGCTCGTTACAGTAGCCATCAGGTCATGTGATGATCGTATAGGTGCATGGCTCATTACAGTAGCCATCAGGTCATGTGATGATCGTACAGGTGCATGGCTCGTTACAGTAGCCATCAGGTTATGTGATAATCGTACAGGGGCATGGCTCGTTACAGTAGCCATCAGATCATGTGATGATCGTACAGGGGTATGGCTCATTACAGCAGCCATCAGGTCATGTGAGAATCGTACAGGTGCATGGCTCGTTACAGTAGCCATCATATCATGTGATGATCGTACAGGGGCAGAGCTCGTTACAGTAGCCATCAGGTCATGTGAGAATCACACACCTGGACGTGTGTCTGAACCAAGCAAGAAGTATAGTACCAGTCTCTGTACTCCATGTTCTTTCCTGACATATATGTGACAGCCGCAGTCAATAACTGACCATAGCAGGGGCCATCATGTCACATGCCCATCGGTACCCAACATGAAGAATGGAGACTGGCGGTGACCCAAGCAGAATTGGAGGTGGAGTGACTAGGGATTAATAGGATGATTATTATCTACCTTATCACTTTACCCGACTTTGAGATGTTATTTTTTCAGTGTTCAGATAGCTCATTTATCACCATCCATCATACATGTACAATAGGTGTGCGCATTAGATGTAGAGGGCTTCATACACTGCGGGAACAACTGCAGAAATGTACCCCCTTACACTGACAGCAGCAATTAAGTGGTTGGATATGGAAGGGGCTTTTGACAGGGGTTTTCTTTGTGATTGCAGGGATCCCATCCTGAGATTACCACCAATTAGCAGAAAGAAGTGGGATTACCTGGAGTGCTGCAGATTTACGACTAATGTATCGGAGCAGCAACATATATCAATTGCCTGCACATGGGTGTCAATGTGTCAGGCATTACAGTGCCACAGGACCACAGAATTTCATGTCCTGAGCACCGCTTCCACTATAAAATTATTGGCACCTGCAAACACTGCTTCTTCTTGAAGAAAAGCGCAAGAGCAACAAAAAATGACAAAATTTGGTATAATAAAATGAGCTTTGTCATCTCAGTTATAACCTATGCAGAACGAGACAACCAATGACAAATTTGTCTCCCCTGCTGCGCTTTGCGTAAGAAGAAACCGAAATGGCAAAACTCCGTATAATGACACTCAGTATAATAAAATAAGCATTGCCATCTCAGTTGTTGCCTCTGCTGAGCGCAGTAGTGGAGATGAGTTTATCGGCAGCTGCGCTCTGCATAGCGACTGAGATGACAAAAGATGAGCAACTAATCAATGAAGATTGTATTGAATCATGTGCACAGCTGCTTTTATAGGACACTTTTTCTAATCCTAACTTTAGGATTAGGGATAGTGCTAGGGGATTAAAATTGTTACATTTAAAAAAAATGTAATGAAAAGCAAGAAAATATAAACATCTATGGCATTGTCAGCTACTATGGCATCTTAAAGGGACACTGTCACCTGAATTTGGAGGGAACAATCTTCAGCCATGGAGGCGGGGTTTTGGGGTTTTTGATTCACCCTTTCCTTACCCGCTGGCTGCATGCTGGCTGCAATATTGGATTGAAGTTCATTCTCTGTCCTCCGTAGTACATGCCTGCACAAGGCAATCTTGCCTTGCGCAGGCGTGTACTATGGAGGACAGAGAATGAACTTCAATCCAATATTGCAGCCAGCATGCAGCCAGCGGGTAAGGAAAGGTGTTATGACCTGGTGGTCAGGACAATAATGGACCTGGTGGTTAAGAGCACACGGAATGACCTGATAGTTACTGATAATAAAGGACGAGCTCTGGGACGTGGGAACTCTGCTGACCGCAATCACTAAACCTATCAACCACACTAGAAATAGCCGTGGATTGCACCTAACGCTCCCTATGCAGCTCGGCACAGCCTAAGAAACTAGCTAGCCCTGAAGATAGAAAAATAAAGCCTACCTTGCCTCAGAGAAATTCCCCAAAGAAAAAGGCAGCCCCCCACATATAATGACTGTGAGTAAAGATGAAAATACAAACACAGAGATGAAATAGATTAAGCAAAGTGAGGCCCGACTTACTGAACAGACCGAGGATAGGAAAGGTTACTTTGCGGTCAGCACAAAAACCTACAAAAAGACCACGCAGAGGGCGCAAAAAGACCCTCCGCACCGACTCACGGTGCGGAGGCGCTCCCTCTGCGTCCCAGAGCTTCCAGCAAGCAAGACAACAAATTAAATAGCAAGCTGGACAGAAAAATAGCAAACCAAAGAAATACAAGCTGGAACTTAGCTTCTGATGGGAAGACAGGTCACAAGAACGATCCAGGAGTGAACTAGACCAATACTGGAACATTGACAGGTGGCCAGGAGCAAAGATCTAAGTGGAGTTAAATAGAGCAGCAGCTAACGAATTAACCTCGTCACCTGTGAAACTCAGAAACACCCACCAGAGGAAGTCCATGTACAGAACCAGCCGAAGTACCATTCATGACCACAGGAGGGAGCCCGACAACAGAATTCACAACAGAAAGGGTGAATCAAAAACCCCAAAACCCCGCCTCCATGGCTGAAGATTGTTTCCTCCAAATTAAGGTGACAGTGTCCCTTTAATGGTTGTAGTCTGGTTGAAGAATTTGGTTAGCAAATACGTGACTGTATGATCAGTCTGAACTTAGGGTTTCTTTGTATAGAGACACATAGATCTGCATGGGAACTGTATACATTAAAACAGTCAGAGGTTTAACTATATCCAAATTTCCTTAATTTTTCCTTTGCATTGAATACGTAAATATACAAAAGTGCAACACACTAATTTGTCTCCAGCGCTGAAGGCTTTTATTACAAATAGACAGTGGAAATATAACAATATATTAGAAGATTGCTAATTTTGTCATTTCCTAATGTGATTGTTAAAATGTTTCCAAACCACAGTGTCACATAAAAATTTACATTTCCCCCTACTTTACTTTATAGAATATTATTACTAGTGCAGCAAGAAATGCCCAGTCTGGGGGCACCAATGCCAAGTCTTCCGCCCGATACTATGACTGGCGCTGATGATACCGGCTGACAATGGCCCACTGTCTTCTGCCATGCCGTATCCTGACGTAATAGAAGCCTCCAACCAGAAGGTCCTTTTTATAGAGAAAATAATTTCCATCTGTAGTTTGGAGCCCGTTCATGACTCATAAAAAGCCACTTGTAAAACTGCAACATATTTCTAGTTCCAGCATATACAGATTAACTATACAAAGACTGGGAAAGATTTCATTAAAAAGACTCAAATATTGACCGATAAGGGCTATGTTCACCATTGCAACTACATTTTTTTGTAAACATACCAAACGTCCTAGTAGACATGTAAGAACGATCTGCCAGACATCTGTCCTTCACCAGACTCCTCTGTTATGATCAGGTGACCTTGGAGCAGCATGAAAACTTTCACTGGAGTAGGTGGTAACTATACTGACCGCAAACCCTGATCTTATCACCGCAACTAGAAGTAGCCGTGGGGTGTGCCTAACAAAACCTAGACACCGCGACACAGCCGGAGGACTAAATACCCCTATAGATGGAAATAGGAATTTCTACCTTGCCTCAGAGCAGAACCCCAAAGGATAGGCAGCCCCCCACAAATATTGACTGTGAGTAGTAGAGGAAAAGACACACGCAGGCAGGAAACAGGATTAAGCAAATGAGGCACACACTAGCTAAATAGGAAAGGATAGGACAGGATACTAAGCGGTCAGTATTAAAAATCCTTCCAAAAATATCCACAGCAGAAAATACAAACACTCCACCATCTAACTAAAGATGTGGAGCGTATATCTGCATCTCCAGAAAATCCAACAAGACTGAGAAAACACTGACACAGTCTAAGCTGGACAAGAGAAAAACAAAAGAATAGCACAGAATACAAGCACACTGCATGTGTGCCACAGAAACAAAAACCAGACACTTATCTTTGCTGAATTGGCAGCTAAGCAGGAGAAGCCAGAAAGTGATCCAACACTTCAGAAGAAACATTGACAACTGGCAAGGACTAATGAATCCTGCACACCTAAATATCCCAGTCAGAACTGCAATCAGCAGATACACCTGGCCAGGACTGCGACTCAGAGACAACTGCATTCCCACCTACAACCACTGGAGGGAACCCAAGAGCAGAATTCACAACACTCCTCTATCCTCTGTCCTCCATCAGACTACCCTGTCATTCGGCAGACTCTTCTTTTCTCCACTAGACACCTCTGTCCTCCACAATAAACCTCTGTCCTCCACCAGACTCCTCGGTCTTTCCCTAGACTCCTCAATCCTCCATCAGACGTCCGTGTCCTTCACCAGACTATTCTATTCTCCACCAGACTTCGCTATTCTCTGTCCTCTCTCTTCCTGACTCTTCTGTCCTCTATAAAACTGCTCTGTAATCCACCAGACTCCTTTGTTCTCCATCAGAGTCCTCTATTCTCCACGAGACTCCTCTGTTTTCCACCAGACAGCTCTGTCCTCCACCAAACTTATATCCACCAGTTGAATCTTCAGTCCTCCACCAGACTTAACTATCCTCCAACAGACTCCTCGATCCTCCATCGAAACCTCTGTCCTCCATCAGACTACTTTGTCCTTCACCAGACTCTTCTATTCTCCACCAGACTCCACTATTATCTGTCCTCTCTCCTCCAGACTCCTCTGTCTTCTAGCAAACTGCTCTGTAATCCACCAGAGTCCTCTATTCTCCACAAGACTCCTCTATTCTCCACAAGACTCCTCTGTTCTCCATAAGACAGCTCTGTCCTCCACCAAACTTATATCCACAGCTGAATCTTCAATCTTCAACTAGACTCCATTATCCTCCAACATACTCCTTGATCCTGCATCAGACAGAAACTTCCGTCCTACATCAGGCTACTCTGTCCTTCACCAGACTCTTCTATTCTCCACCAGACTCCTCTATTATCTCTCCTACAGACTCCTCTCCACCATACTATTCTGTCCTCCATCAGACTACCCTGTCCTTCGGCAGAATCTTCTTTTCTCCAGCAGACACCTCTGTCCTCCACCAGACTCCTTGGTCTTCCCCAAGACTCCTCGATCCTCCATCAGAAACCTCTGTCCTCCATCAGACTACTCTGCCCTTCACCGGACTCTTCTATTATCCTCCAGACGCCACTATTCTCTGTCCTCTCTCCTCCAGACTCCTCTGTCCTCCATCAAACTCCTCTGTAATCCACCAGACTCCTCTATTCTTTACCAGATAGCTCTGTCCTCCACCAAACTTTAATGTCCACCAGCTGAATCTTCAGTCCTCCATCAGACTTCACTACCCTCCACCAGACTTCTATCTTCCAAGAGACTCCTCAGTCCTCCACTGTCAATCCTCTGTCCTTCACCAGACTTTTCTATTCTCCACCAAACTCTATCCTCTGTCATCTCTCCTCCAGACTCATTTGTCCTCCATCAATCTCCTCTATCCTCCACCAGACAGCTCTGTCCTCCACCAGGCAGTGCTGTCTTCTGCCAGGTAGCTCTGTCCGCCACAAATCTTTTATGTCCTCCATCTGAATCTTCAGTTCTCTGCCATACTCCTCTGTCTTTCATCAGACTGCACTGTTCTCCACTGAACTCCTCTGTCATCTACCAGACTTCATCAGACTCCTTGGTCTTCCATTAGGCTCATTTGTCCTCTCTCCTCCAGTCTCCTCTGTTCTCCATCAGACTCTTCTGATCTCCGTCAGACTTCTCTGGTAGTGGTGTATCTATAGGAAGAATAAAAGGATCGCAGTCAGGAAGCCCCCACATACAATAGATTGTTGGTCAATCCAACGAGGTTTGGCCGCCATTACTCTAATACGTATGGCGGCTGTATAACTACAGGATACTAAGTGGTAGAGGGGGGTATATAGAATATTTCTGTGTTCCCTCCATTATGGAATGCCAAATAGCATATAGATGTTGCTTCTGCTTTGCACTAGTTCTTCACTGTCTTCACCCCCAGAAGGAGCACCCTCCTTTTTTGACGATTTATGGTTGTTGGGTACTACATTAGTGCTTACTGTGCTTAGCTATAGCATTGCAGAGCGGGGATTCAATGATTTTATTGATCATAACAGCTTCTAAGAAAAATAAATGAGGATTGGGACCATCTTCGCTGATGGACCAAGCAAACTCACCTGGTGCTATATACTTTAGTTAAAGGAGTCCTCTTCTCTGGACAATCCCTACTTATCAGCAGTTTTTCTTGACATTTGGCACCACCATCGATCAGATGAAAACTAAAGAGAAACCTGGCAAGTGCATGCAGCACCACTACAAGAAAAATAAGGCATTACACAATACCAAATCACACGAGTGGGTTGTCCAGAACCAGACCGACTATAAATACTTTCCACTCTGGCCAAGAGATGAGAATCCTGAATATAGGACCCCTTTAAATTCCCTAATAGGTCGTATGAAAATGGATTTTCTAAACTGAACAACCAACAGGGCTGAGGTGCAATAATAAAGCAGACAACCCGGGGGCATGCGGTGCTTTTGTAATTATCCAGATTTTGCAAATACTGGACAATCCCTTTAATGAGTGCCTATGTCTTCTTTGTTAATATTCATCACGGCCGCCTCTGTCAGACATATCTGAAGTCTGCGCCCCATGGATGACGTCTATGGGGGGGCATGCCAAGTCTTCATTATGCCTAGTCTGAGATGACACTGGAAGACAGATAGCCGCGACTACAGTGCCAAAAATGGAGATGCCTTGTAGGAGATTTAATATAGTCCGCAGTCCTTCATGTTAACCAATTCTGCCACGCTATATAATGGCCTCAGCGGCATCTCCTACAAGGGCCAGGCTGTTTGCACACAGTGTGGATATTCATCTGCATTACCGTGCAACTCGAATGACTCGTACACCGTCCTATGTATTATAGTATTATAGTAAATAATGCTGACACTCCAGAAAGCCTGAAAGCGTCCTCCACAGCTGAAATCCATGCAGCACTAGTAAATTAATTTGGGTTTTATGTTTTAAAGTGCACCCACCGCTCTTACAATCAATGTTCTGGAGAGTGCTCACTGGTAACTAATGTTGATTTGAGCCACGAGGCGTGAAGCACCTCACTAAAATAAAAATCATTGCTGAAAGCTAGTGGAAGACCAAGAAATCATTTTTAATTGAAATATCCATGTTGCCTATCCCTAAAATTTAGCAAGATATGCCCTAATATCAGGATCAAAGTGGCTCCACGTTATATGCTGATTTTGTAAAGATTTAAAAAATATTGCTGCCGTCTACTAAAAAACAGCGCCACACTAGTCCATGGGTTGTCTCTGGTATTGCAGCTCCGCTATTTTAAAGTAAATGCACTTGGTCATATTTTTTAAATTCTGCACAAACCCCTTCAATAAAAAAAAGCCCCAGTAAAAAGGTATCTCCCAGTAATATGGAGTCCAAATCAAGCCCCCCCCCCCCCAGTTTTCTTACCTTAAGAGCCAAAATTAGTTTGAGAGATGCTTGCGAAACATCCTCAAAGCTCCTTGTGTGCACTTTTGAAAGTGATAATTCCCTCTTATAAGGTAACTAGATTGTGGCCCGATTCTAACGCATCGGGTATTCTAGAATATGCATGTCCCCGTAGTATATGGATAATGATGATTCCAGAATTCGCGGCAGACTGTGTCCGTCGCTGATTGGCCGAGGCAACCTTTATGACATCATTGTCGCCATGGCAACCATTATGACATCTACGTCGATACTGTGCCCGTCGCTGAATCAGAAACGTGAGATGTCTACGTCCTTTATGACATCATCGTCGCTGTGCCCGTTGCTGATTGGTCGAGGCCTGGCGGCCTCGACCAATCAGAGAGCCGGGATTTCCAGGACAGACAGACAGACAGACAGAAAGACAGACAGACGGAAAAACCCTTAGACAATTATATATATAGACTAGACTGTGGCCCGATTCTAACGCATCGGGTATTCTAGAATATGCATGTCCCTGTAATATATGGACAATGATGATTCCAGAATTCGCGGCAGACTGTGTCCGTCGCTGATTGATCGAGGCAACCTTTATGACATCATCGTCGCCATGGCAACCATTATAACATCATCGTCGCTGTGCCCGTTGCTGATTGGTCGAGGCCTGGCGGCCTCGATCAATCAGAGACGCAGGATGTCTACGTCCTTTATGACATCATCGTCGCTGTGCCCGTTGCTGATTGGTCGAGGCCGCCAGGCCTCGACCAATCAGAGACGCGGGATTTCTACGTCGATGCTGTGCCGGTCTCTGATTGGTCGAGGCCTGGCGGCCTCGACCAATCAGAGACCTGGGATTTCCAGGACAGACAGACAGACAGACAGACAGACGGAAAAACCCTTAGGCAATTATATATATAGATAATTACCCCAGTGCCCCCTTGTAGATATTCAAAGAGTGCTACCTTATCAAGTAATATTGCCCATACAATGCCCACTCTGAAAAGTAATTTGCCCCAGTTGGCATATCTTAGTAATGCCCCATGTGCTCCCTATGAAGCAATAATTGCCTAAAAGCCACCTTATAAAGCAAATGTTCCAAGAGTGTCCCCTTATGCAGTAACAATGTCCCAAATGCCCCTTTATGAAATAGTAATACCACGTGTTGCCCTATGAAGCTGAAATACCCCTTTTAAAGTAGTAATGCGCAAATGCCCCCTTAATAAATAAGGCCTTTCCTTTTCAGTGCCCAAGAGCCCCCTTAGAAAGTAATTATTTCAAGAGTGTCCCTTTATAGAGTAATAATGTCCATACTGTGCTCCCATAAAAAGCAATTTGTCAAGAGTGCTCCCTTATACAGTAGTAATGTGCCTTGTATCCCCATATAAATTAATAATTGTCCGAGAACCCCCTTTGAAACTAGTAATTGCACCTTATAAAGTAATAATGGCCCATGTGCGCTCTTTAAACTTAGTAGTCATCTGTGTGTCCTTTTACAGACAAATATTGCCCATTAAAAAGAAATAATGCCCCCTTAAAGGGAACCTGTCACCCCGTTTTTTCAGTAGGAGATAAAAATACCGTTAAATAGGGCCTGAGCTGTGCTTTACAATAGGGTATTTTTTGTCCCCTGATTCCCTACCTATGCTGCCGAAATACCTTACAAAAGTGTCCTTTTTCGCCTGTCAATCAGGCTGGTCAGGTCGGATGGGCGTGGTCACAGCGCTGTTTTTCCCCCACATCTTGCTTAAGTTCCCGTTGGTGGCGTAGTGCTTCTCGCATGCGCAAGTGCCGAATGCACTGCGCAGCTGTCGAAAAAGAGCGCGCTCGCCGCTATTCAGCGGTTTCTCGGTGGGCGCGGCCATCTTCCTGAGGCCGCGCGTGCGCAGATGGAGTCTCCTGCTTCCCGGGGCTTCAGGAAAATGGCCGCGGGATGCCGCGCGTGCGCAGATGAACATCGTGGCGGCCATTTTCCTGAAGCCGAGTTCGAATCTCGGCTTCAGGAAAATGGCCGCCGCGATGTCCATCTGCGCACTCGCGGCATCCCGCGGCCATTTTCCTGAAGCCCCGGGAAGCAGGAGACTCCATCTGCGCACACGCGCGGCCTCAGGAAGATGGCCGCGCCCACCGAGAAACCGCTGAATAGCGGCGAGCGCGCTCTTTTTCGACAGCTGCGCAGTGCATTCGGCACTTGCGCATGCGAGAAGCACTACGCCACCAACGGGAACTTAAGCAAGATGTGGGGGAAAAACAGCGCTGTGACCACGCCCATCCGACCTGACCAGCCTGATTGACAGGCGAAAAAGGACACTTTTGTAAGGTATTTCGGCAGCATAGGTAGGGAATCAGGGGACAAAAATACCCTATTGTAAAGCACAGCTCAGGCCCTATTTAACGGTATTTTTATCTCCTACTGAAAAAACGGGGTGACAGGTTCCCTTTAATATGTAATAATGCTCAGTCTCTCTTTATAGGAGTACACCCTCGTTCCCCGATCCTAGAGTGCCCTTCAAGATGTGCAGTGGTAGAGCATGGTCCCCAGTGCCTCCCTCCATTTTTGGGGCCGTAAGCCATATGTAAACGTGAGGCCTCCTGAAAGAGTTGGCAAACCTCCGGATACTGCCAAATTTACCGGAAGGCCGCGTTTCAAAAAGCTTTCTTGTGGTGGGATATCGGGCCTGATGATGGAGGACTGGCATCCACATGCACATTTAGGGGGCATGGAGTGTTACTAAAATGGGGGCAAGGCTATGGAGGGGCAAGATTTTCCTTTATTAGGGTCCTGCTTAGTAACAGAGCCTAGAGCTACTGTTTGACAACAGTAGATCTCCATGGTCACATTCTGAGGGGGAAGATGACGGTGGTCCGGACCCACACTTTACATTATGGGGTGGGTTATAGTAGGTTTTTCTCCACTTGCATTTTTTTTTATATTGTAAGAACCACGATTTGTGTTCCTGCTAAATAAAGTATCTGTATAACTGAGCGGGCCCATGTGATGGTGGATCGGAAATCTCCGGATTTTAGGCAGCATTGAGACATTGTCGTCTCGCCCTCCCTCCTTCCCCACAGAGGATCAGTAATGAAGTTATATGCATCCATAAATTGTGTTTGTTTCAGCTCCTTTCTCCGGCCTGGAAGCTGGAATATCTGTCCCGCTTTAGATGGTTTCCTGGCAACACCGCATGAGAAAAAGGGTAAAAAAGGAACAAAACTGCTAGCAATCGGCTGATAAAGACGGGAGAGTCTGCTGCTGTGACCTCCCAGTATGATAAAGAGCAGCCCTAATGCCCTACACTGACCCGCTCAGTCCTTGTGTAGGAGGGGGGCACTGGGTTTAAGGTCCACTCACCCCCGTAATTGGGGACAGTGAAGGGGGTCTTGAGTCCTGACTAAAGCCTCCATCTGCTCGCATGACAAATACCAAAAGTTTTTTGGAGCAAAGAAATTAGTGTCACATCACAGAGGGGTAAAAAGGTGGCCACTGCCAGGGCCGAGCGTGTGAGAAACGCCAGCTTTTCTCTTACCCAATGAATACATTAGTAAAGACATGAGGGTATATGCTGGATTCCAATTCATGTAGCGGAGCTGAGTTTGTTAAATGTAGTCAAGCTAAATGTGTCTAATATAACAGGATTGAGCTTATTGAGAAAAGTATGTGCCCCCCACATCCCACCTCAAGTAGCTTTTCTCCCCTCCCCTCCTACATACTGTATATAGACATAATATGGAGTCGCTCATCTGCAGATATAATGGCTCCCAGCTCTTCTGGGAAGGATTTCTACAAGATTTTGGAGGCGTCTGTGGGAATTGTTGCCCCTTCTTCCAGAAGAGCATTTGTGGGGTCAGACCCTGATATTGGGGGAAGGTCGGGATCACAATCACTGCTCTTGGATGTAGCTGAGGTCCGGGCTCTGTGCCGCCGCTCATGTTCTTCCACTAAACTCCCCCTCCATGTCTGTATGGTCCTTGTGCACTGGCACAGTCTTCCTCTTTACAATACCCCATAGATTCTCTATGGGCATAAGGTCAGACGAGTTTGCTGGCCAAAGAGAATCTATGGGGTATTGTAAAGAGGAAGATGAGAGACACCAGACCCAACAAAACAGACAAGCTGAAGGCTGCTATCAAAGCAACCTGGGCTTCCATAACACCTCAGCAGTGCCACAGGCTGATCACCTCCATGCCACACCGCATTGATGCAGTAATTGATGCCAAAGGAGTCCCGACCAAGCATTGAGTGCATTTACTGACCATACATTTCAGTAGGCCAACATTTCGGATTTTAAAATCATTTTTCAAGCTGGTGCTATAAAGTATTCTAATTTAGGCTACTTTCACACTAGCGTCGTGCACTGCACGTCGCAATGCGTCGTTTTGCAGAAAAAACGCATCCTGCAAAGTTGCCTGCAGGATGCATTTTTTCTCCATCGGCGTGTATTAGCGACGCATTGCCACACGTCGCAACCGTCGTGCGACGGTTGCGTCGTGTTGTGGCGGACCGTCCGAACAAAAAAAGTTGCTTGCAATGTTTTTTTGAGCATCGTGTCCGCCATTTCCGACCGCGCATGTGCGGCCGGAACTCCGCCCCACCTCCCCGCAATTCACAATGGGGCAGCAGATGCGCTGGAAAAATGCATCCGCTGCCCCCGTTGTGCGGCGCTTCCACAGTATGCGTCGGCCCGACGCACTGCGACGGGCCGAGTACGACGCTAGTGTGAAAGTAGCCTTACTGAGATAGTGACTTTTGGGTTTTCATTGGCTGTAAGCCATAATCATCAACATTAACAGAAATGAACACGTGAAATAGATCACTCTGTGTGTAATGACTATATATAATATGAGTTTCGCGTTTTGCATTGACGAACTGAAATAAATTAACTTTTTGATGATATTCTAATTTTATGAGATGCATCTGTATGTAGCAGAGTCATTCTGGACAGTGGTAGTAGGGCTGGATAGATGCAGCAGAGCAAAACTTAAACGATTTAGTGGAGCTTTGCTAGATTAAGTAAGACCTTGGCAAACATATGAGAGAGGGGATTGACAAAAGTAACAGATTATAAGACCTAGTAAAATTTTACTTGGCACAATTCGTAGTGATCGCAAAATAGTATTATTATTATGTTGATAGGGCTGCAAGAAAAATAACTACATTATCTACCTTGGGCTCCAGCTGTGATAGTATCCATAATGTCCACCCAATGGATCCAAATATACCAGATCCTTCTCTACGAGGTAATAAATCTCTTTATGTCCTATTACATCATAATGACATCACTGATCTAAAGCCAAGCCAAGTGCTTCATTACACAACGTACCAGACTTCTGCCGTTTTGTGCTGCATCATCATCAGACTGCTCTGCAGAAAAGAGTGATTGGGATGAGAAAATGCCATGAGAAGTTTGCTGCCAATATCTACTTATACGAGACTCGTCTGTGATTTCTATATCAAAGTCCAACCTTCATCTTTACAGGGTCAACTCAAAAGACCCTCAAGACTCCCACTAGCTGGATGGATAAAAGAGAGGACTGCTATAACTCCTACCTCAATCACCTGAATTCACAACCTATATATAGGGTGCAATAAAGCCTGAAGGACCCGGTGATGAAAATTTCAGACTACCTTCAGACTCCCATTAGACAATGTCCCTAAGGTGAAGTCACAAGTAATACCGGAGTCCTAAGGGAGCAGAGATATAATCACATGTAACGATACAGTTACGTGCAAGTAATAAACTATAAAGCTTTCACAGCATGTAACAGAGAAATCCCCGGGTACGCAGCAACTATTCTAACCAATAATTGTGATATAATTATTGTCATCAAAATATCATTAGATTTAACAAAAACGTCTGCAAATGTTTTGAGAAAAAAAAAAAAAGAAGAGAATGTATCCATCTCACATCTTCATGTAATGTCAGGGACCGCAGATTAGGAACCTGATCAATCCAGTGATTTCAGGAGAGATGTGGGTGCACGTATCATCGATGTGGCAGATGCATATATGGGGCTCAAGGAAGAGGGGTCAGCATGCTTCTAGCCAGCCCCATTCCTCTTCCCCATGTGGTGTCAAGCACAGTGTAGGAATGACTAAGTGCAACACGAAGGGATGAGGGTAAGGGAGCCCAAGACTAGGGAAGGGGGAGATTGGAGACCTCTAGGCAGATCTAAAGTCACCCTGTCTGCGCTAAACATCTCTATATAGGTTCTGCACCTATCGCTGAGCAGGAATCTAATTCCTGCCTGACCCAGGCGATAAGATTTACAGCAGGAATGACAGGATAGCAATAGTCAATCCCCACTACCACTAAAGACAGCAGGGGTAGACAAACAAGGGGAACACTTATCTTGAGAAGACTCACAGATGTAACACAGACATCCCCCCACAATACCAAAGAGGAAGATGGCTCCAACCTCAACAGGGGTAAATGAAAATATCACCAGCAACTCCCAGCAGCAGGCTGGGAGTCCATAAACACCCCAGTCCAGGTGTGTCAATTAGAGCTGCAGAAAGGTTGCCACTGGGTCAAAGAGTCAGAAGGGTTAAGAAAGGGTCTGCAAAGCCAAACGCAGAGACCTTCTGCAGCTAGATTATTTATTTATTATTATTTATTGTTATAGCGCCATTTATTCCATGGCGCTTTACATGTGAGGAGGGGTATGCATAATAAAAACAAGTACAATAATCTTAAACAATACAAGTCATAACTGGTACAGGAGGAGAGAGGTCCCTGCCCGCGAAGGCTCACAATCTACAAGGGATGAGTGAGAATACAGTAGGCGAGGGTAGAGCTGGTCACACGGTTTGGTCGATCGGTGGTTACTGCAGGTTGTAGGCTTGTCGGAAGAGGTGGGTCTTCAGGCCCTTTTTGAAGGTTTTGATGGTAGGCAAGAGTCTGATGTGTTGTGGTAGAGGGTTCCAGAGTAGGGGTGATACGCGAGAGAAATCTTGTATGCGATTGTGGGAAGCGGAGATAAGAGGGGAGTAGAGGAGATCTTGTGAGGATCGGAGGTTGCGTGTAGGTAAGTACCGGGAGACGAGGTCACAGATGTATGGAGGACACAGGTTGTGGATGGCTTTGTACGTCATGGTTAGGGTTTTGTACTGGAGTCTCTGGGCAATGGGGAGCCAGTGAAGAGATTGACAGAGGGGAGAGGCCGGGGAATAGCGGGGGGACAGGTGGATTAGTCGGGCAGCAGAGTTTAGAATAGATTGGAGGGGTGCGAGAGTGTTAGAGGGGAGGCCACAGAGCAGGAGGTTGCAGTAGTCAAGGCGAGAGGTGATGAGGGCATGCACTAGGGTTTCTGCAGATTCTTGGTTGAGGAATGTACGGATTCGTGAAATATTTTGAGTTGAAGTCAACAGGAAGTAGAAAGGGCTTGGATATGTGGTTTGAAGGAGAGATCAGCATCAAGGATTACCCCGAGGCAGCGAGCTTGTGGGACTGGGGAGAGTTGGCAGCCATTTACTGTAATGGATAGGTTAGTTGGGGGGTCGCGTGAAATGGGGGAAAGATGATGAATTCTGTTTTGTCCATGTTAAGTTTCAGAAATCTAGCGGAGAAGAAGGATGAAATAGTGGACAGACATTGAGGGATTCTGGTTAGTAGGGAGGTGATATCTGGTCCAGAGATGTAGATCTGTGTGTCATCAGCATAGAGATGATACTGAAAGCCATGAGATTCTATGAGCTGTCCCAGGCCAAAGGTGTAAAAGGAGAAGAGCAGGGGCCCTAGGACTGAACCTTGTGGGACTCCGACAGATAGTGGGCGAGGTGAGGAGGTGGTGTGTGAGTGGGAGACGATGAATGTCCGGTCTGTTAGGTATGATGAGATCCAGGATAGGGCCAAGTCTGTGATGCCAAGGGATGAGAGGGTCTGTAATAATAGGGAATGGTCCACTGTGTCAAAGGCAGCCGACAGGTCAAGGAGGAGGAGGACAGAGTAGTGTCGCTTGCTCTTGGCGGTTAAGAGGTCGTTGGTGACCTTAGTTAGGGCAGTTTCAGTGGAATGGTATGACCGGAAGCCAGATTGTAGGCGGTCAAAGAGGGAGCAAGAAGAGAGATGGGAGGACAGTTAAAGGTAAACGTGTTGTTCCAGTAGTTCTGAGGCATAGGGGAGAAGTGATATAGGGTGATAGCTAGATAAAGAGGATGGGTCAAGAGAGGGCTTTTTGAGGATAGGTGTGATGGAGGCATGTTTAAAGCTTGAGGGGAAAACACCAGTTGTTAATGATAGGTTAAAGAGATGGGTTAGGGTTGGGATGAAGACTGTGGTGAGGTTTGGGATGAAGTGGAATGGGAGCGGGTCAAGTGCACAGGTGGTGAGATGCGATCTTGAGAGTAGAGTGGAGAGTTGATCTTCTGTAATGGTGGAGAAGTTGATTTTGGAGGCGGAGGGCTCGGAAGTCGGGAGGAAGGGTTCTGGGGGTTGTTGACCAAAACTGTCTCTGATGTTATCAATCTTCTGTTTGAAAAATGAGGCAAAGTCTTCAGCTGAGATGAGTGGGGAGGGAGGAGGTGCTGGGGGACGGAGGAGAGAATTGAAAGTGTTGAATAACTGTTTAGGGTTGTGAGACAGGAAGGATATGAGAGATGAGAAGTAAGTTTGTTTAGCTGTGGTGAGTGTGGTCTTGAAAGTAGTGAGGGACGGTTTGAATGCGATGAAGTGCTCGTTGGAGTGGGATCTTTTCCATCTGCGCTCAGCAGCCCTGGAAGCTCGCCTCAGTTCTTTGGTCAGGCTGATGTGCCAGGGCTGTCCGTTGATTTTGCGAGCTTTGGTATGTGTAAGTGGGGCAGCAGATTCCAAAGCTACAGCTATTGTGGTGTTATATAGAGCAGCAGCGTCATCCGCATTGTGTAAGGAACTTATATCTGTGAGAGGGAGGAGGGATTCAGAAAAAGAATGTAGGTCAAGATGTTTAAGATTTCTGCGAGGGTGTGAAAGTTTGTGGGGTTGGGATTGTAGACATGGAGTGGAGAGGGAAGAGAATGTGAGAAGGTTGTGGTCAGAGAGAGGAAGAGTTGAGTTAGAGAGGTTAGATAGGGAGCAGAGGCGGGTGAAGATGAGGTCCAGTGTGTGACCATCTTTGTGGGTGGCTGTAGAAGACCATTGAGTGAGGCCGAAGGAGGAAGTGAGAGATAGAAGTTTAGTGGCAGCTGAGAGGGAAGTGTCAATGGGGATGTTGAAGTCGCCCATGATGATAGTGGGGATGTCCGCGGAAAGGAAATGAAGTAGCCAGGTGGTGAAGTGGTCAAAGAAGGTGGTGGCTGGCCCTGGGGGGCGGTAAATGACAGCCAGTTGGAGGTTGGAGGGGGAGTAGATGCGCACAGAGTGAACCTCAAAGGAAGGGAGGGTAACAGAGGGTGGCAGTGGGATTGGGGTGAAGGAGCAGTGATCTGACAGGAGAAAACCAACTCCTACGCCATGTTTTCTGGTGGGGCGGGGTGTGTGAGAAAGCAGTGCGACTGTCTGCAGCTTATCACACACCCGTGATATGTGGTTTGCGAACTCTGAAATCAGCCCGATTCTCCTTGGATCCTGCTGGAACATTAGAAAACCAGGGACAGAAGTTCCTCTTCAGAAACATTATACGTTCTGTACAAATTGATCACAAGTTGCTGTTAGTTAATGGGATCCATATATGACTAAGGATAAGTTCAGACGAGCGCTGAACTTTGTGGTTCGTGTCTGCAAATTGTGGATGTGACTGGCTCTGTGTGCTCGTGCATATAGTAGACAGGTACAAGAGATGCAAAAGCACTAAATATTTGTAATAAATAAATAAATACAGACCAGATTAGCAAATGCTGACACTTATTCCAAGGGGACAATTCGCTCATGTGTGCAATTACATAGGCTACAACTGGTCAGTAGTTTGTGCACACGGACTGAAAATCTGTTTGTGTGAACAAACCCCAAGTCATTTTCATCCACTGGTAATCTATGAAGGTATAAATGTAATGCCGCCACATAATGCTGTAATAATACTTTTATACAGGGTTTCTTCAGCCACTTAAATAAGCAGCCATACGGTGCAAAATAAAGAAATCACCTATATTTCCCCCATTTAATCCATCTGCGACCCCAGTACTACTACTACTACTACTACTACTCTGGTAATCCCAGGTGGTCTCTGCTTACTTTCTACAGCCGTGACTCTTCATCCATGAGCCAGAGAGCGCTGCAGCCAATCAGTATTCTAATTGGTGACATGCCATGCATGCAAGCATCACCGCTATGCCAGTGATTCGCTGAAGAAGTCACGTGCGCATGGATGGTACATCATCACAAGACCACTGAAGCGCAGATCAAACAGGGGAGTATACGTTACCTCTTTCTTCCTAGCAGGTATTTTCCTTGAATTACTGAAAAAAAAACCCTTTAAGAAGAGGTGCACAGTCTCCTCTATGTTGGGCACACCGCTCAGTGTACATTAGGACTTTGTGGACTACTGGTACTGACATTTGGGCTGAATGCGTTTCCATTCCCCTCCTCGGTGGCTTTCAGCAGCTGCCCAATTTGCCACCCACTGCTGCGTATGCGGTCCAAATAAAACAAGGGTTAGAAACAAAGCATGGCAGGTGGAGGCCCAATACAGGTTTTGCATTGGGGGCCCAGGAGCTACGTGGGTCGTCTCTGCATCTGCTCGCAGGGCCACAATGGGGTATAGGAAAGCCCCTGAAGGGTAATCGCTATTAGATATTATTATTATTATTATTAGATCCCTGGTAGTAAGTCAAATGCTCCAATTCCAATTCCCTAATATAATAATATTCCCCTGCTATCACCTCCATCATCACTTTTGTCCTCGCTTGTATCCCATGCTGTTACATGGATTTTTCAGACACAGGAGTTCAACGTGCAAAGCTCATTTTATTTTCCTGGCTCTAAAACCAAAGTCTATAAACTCAGAGAGGAAGAGGCATCCTGTCCCTCCCAAAGTCTGAAATATTTCATGTCTACACCCCGGGATAAGAGCAGGACACTGGAGGACCTCACTCAGGAGAGGGACCCTCAGAGCAGCCAGGGTAAGGAGTGTGAGTGTGCATGGCGGGTGTGCGGTGATGGCGACACCTGCAACCCCAGACAGGTTATGTAATAATCCAGCTGAACGACTGGCGCTTAGTTATAAAGCTAGGGATCTGGCGGCGGCCGACAGATGTAGCAGAGCTCAGATTAAAAGACAAGGGGTGAACATATCAACTGAATAAGTATTTAGTTTACAAAATGTAGCAGAGCTAAACTTAACTGATGTAGCAGAGCTACAGTTGATAGACGCAGCAGAGCTAAACTTGACTGATATAACAGAGCTAAATATGATAGGCGTAGCAAAGCTAAATTTGACTGATGTAGCAGAGCTAAACTTGATAAGTATAGCAGAGCAAAACTTGACTGATGTAGCAGAACTAAACTTGACTGATATAGCAGGGTTACACTTGACAGATGAAGCGATGCTCAGATTGTTAATCTGAGCTCTACTATATTTTACAAACGAATGGGAAAGTTGAATACATCAAACATAGAAACTAGTTTACCAAATGTAGCAGAGCTAAATTGGACAGATGTATCAATAGTGAGGATGCCAGATGTAGCAGTGCTCAGACTGTAACATATAGCAGATCTCAGCTTAACAGACAAAGGGCAGCACGGTGGCTCAGTGGATAGCACTGCAGCCTTACAGTGCCAGAGTCCTGGGTTCAAATCCCACCAAGGACAACATCTGCAAGGAGTTTGTATGTTCTCCCCATGTTTGTGTGGGTTTCCTCCGGGTTCTCCTGTTTCCTCCCACATTCCAAAGACATACTGATAGGGAATGTAGATTGTGAGCCCCAATGGGGACAGTGTTGATAATGTGTGCAAACTGTAATATGTTAGCGCTATATAAAAATAAAGATCATCATCAAAGGAGGAAGATGAAAAGTATTTAATTTGCCGAAATGTTACAGGGCTAACCATAACAGATATAGCAAAGAGGAGGTTAGCAGTGCTCAGATTGTTAAGGATAGCAAAGGTAAACGTGGCATACATGGCAGCACCCCGACTGTAATATGTAGTAGAGCTCATCTTGTCAGACAAGGGCAGTACTTCAAGAGTAGAAGTAATCAGTTTACCTATTTGTAGCAGTGCCAAAATTGACAGATGTAGCAAAGATGAGATTGACATATGTAGCAGAATTGTGTTTGTCAGACATAGGCGAGCCGAGTATGCCAGATGCAGGGGTGCTCTGTTGGGCAGATGTGCAGAGCTGAGCATGTCAGATGTAGGAGTGCTAATCTGCCAGATGTAGTGGCGGTGAGCTTGCCACATGCAGCAGAGCCGAGTCTGTCAAGTGATAACCCTCTACATGAGATCATAATTGGCTCCTTATGATAAAGTCAGTAAATCCTATAGCATTGTCTAAGAACTGTCCCACGGGAGAAAATGCCCACTCCACACTGTGTGTACACTGGTGACGCTTCATTACAAGTAATGGTGAAGTGAGGGACCCATCGGGTCACCGATGTATGTACTGCATCCTGTCAGGAGCTCCAAAACCCGCCGTCTCCCTGTCTCCTGCCTAAGATCTAGAAAATAGAAAAAAAATGAGTGTAACCAATGCTGCATTAAATAAGAGGTGCAGGCAGGGCTGAGGATGCATATGGATGACAAGTATTAAATCAGAATTAGCCAGAAAACCCCCTATGATTCATTTTCCCAAGGAGCGTACCATTTGTGTGGGGGACTGCCGAGCATTATTTCCCCGGCGTGAACCTGTATGCTGTATGCATACATTATGCTGCCCATAATGGTTTTCTATATATATATATATATATATATTTGCTTGAAAAAGGCTCAGTGTGAGCCGAAACTTCGCACAGAGATGTGGGTTCAATAAAAGACACATTTTTACCTTCCTGAGGACTTGGAGTGCTGCCTTCATTTGCTGATTTATATATATATATATATATATATATATATATATATATATATATATATACATATATATATCTCTGGTTGCTGCAGTGTCCATAGCGGCATCGGAGGGGGCTGCTGCAGTGGAGGGATGGGCTTTTCGAGGACATTCGTGACTTGTCATTGATATTGTGAAACGGGCCACGTCGGCCGGTAATAATCACCAGCCCGAGAACCGGTCTGCGTGGCTCGCCTCTACCTGAAGGTCCAAATATTAACCGTTCAGTACCCAAACAGTTGCATTATTGCTGTTTGTACTGCGTAAAAAAAAAATGGAAGCAAGATTTCTGTAAAGTGCATCAGTTTTTCTATTGCACCAGAGCCCACATCTTCTATAGCAGCCTATTCTCCAAAGGCCGGCATGAGGTGCAGGGTGGGAGATTATGGACGTATAGATGTCAAGATATCAGGAATCCAAATTCCCAAGCACTCAAGGTGTTAATACAACAATGGCTTTTGTGGTCAGATTCCCAGGGACTTCTTGACACCTCGTCTTCCCAGTATTAGAAGAACAATCCCTCCTGGTTCATGAATCTCATCATTTTTCTATAGGCCCGGACGGGGTTTTTGGGTGTATGTGGGAGGTGAAGGGGTCAGAGGCCATGGTGGCTTCACAGGTCATCTGGAAAGAAAATCTATAGAAAGTGCCCCCTCTTCATCACTGGCCACAAAGCGCGCTACCAGCAGGAGACTGGCACGACCCTTCAGTCCCTCCTGAGTCCGGGTACTGTCCAGCATCTGGAAGGCAGGGATAGAGGGCTATTGTGTGCGTCAGGGACAGCTCTTTGTGCTCAGCACAGCTGTGCAGGACGCACAGAATAGAGAAGGGTGGAGGACAAAAAAAAAAAAAAAAAGCTTCGGGGTCAGCGAATCTGTGACAGATCGGCCAAAATCAGCAACGAAATGAGGTCCCGGCATTGACGGTTCAGACCTGAGATCCAGAAGAGTCCTGGAGACTTGTGCAATTACTGCCAGCCCTGCCCTGTCTGGTTCTGAAAAATGCCACGTTGGGATTACCAGATTTACTATGGGGAAAAAGTTACTAAAACTCGTACAAAAGAAGTAAAACTGCAAAAAAACAAACAAATAAAACCACTACACTACAACATTGAGTAGAAATGGGTGAATGCTCACTGCCTAATATACTGTCCTGGTTTCCAAATAATCAGTCCAGTAGAAAATCCCGGTATTCCTGTAAAGAGGAGAAATCCAGGTGACAATATACCTAAACCAATAAAACTGAGTATAGTGTAGACTGGATAAGCAGTGAAAAGATATTTGTTATATTCACAAAACTCTGAAAAACAAATGCACAGAGCATTCCACCTCGTGACAGACGCCGAAGGCATAGCACAGGCCCAGGGTTTCGCCCTGCAAATGGCAGCATCTTCCGGGCTTTGTTCGCCATTGTGTATGATAGCTCCATATAGAACATACTTTATAACCAAGTGATTTACAAAGGACGTAGAGTTTCACATATACCATGCTGTATGTTCGGTCAAAAAACGGGTTTACAGACAGCACAACCGCATCAAAAAGAAATTACAATTGGCAAAAATAAAAATTAGAATAAAAAGAAAATATATTAAAAACAGAAATAATAAAAAATATAAAACATACAATTGCTCCAAAATTAAAAACAAAACATAAATTTACACATATATAAAATACATGTATAGCAATATATCTGAAAAAAATAAAAACCCCAATAACAATATAGACATTTTCATAGACCTATTGTATATACAGCTGAATCTAGAAGTTTCTATATAAAAAGACACATCTGCATGTTTTTTCTCAATTTCTGACATGAAATCAGAATAAACCTTTCCCATTTTAGGCCAATTAGGATTACCATAATTATTAATATTTGCCAAATTCCAGGATAATGAGAGAGCGAGAATGTTTTAAGGCATTTTTATTACTTACTGTCAAGTCAAAAGTTTACATACATTTCATTAGTATTTGGTGCCAAGGCCCTTAACCTGAATGACTTGGGTCAAACATTTGGGATTTCCTTCCACAGGCTTCTCACAATAGTTGTTCAGAATTTGGGCCCATTCCTCCTGACAAAATTGGTGTAGTTGATCCAGGTGTGTTGGTCGCCGACCTTTTCAGCTTTGCCCATAAATTGTCAGTAGGAATGAGATCAGGGCTTTGTGATGGAAGCTCCAAAACATTGACATTGTTATCCTGAAGCCACTTTGTTACCATTTTGGCAGTATGCTTCGGGTCATTGTCCATTTGTAAGACCCATTTCCACTCAAGCTTAAACTTCATGGTTGATGTATTGAGATGTTGCTTCAGTATTGCCACATAATCTTCTTTTCTCATGATGCCATCTATTTTGTGAAGAGCACCAGTTCCTCCTGCAGCAAAACAACCCCACAATATGATACGGCCACCTCCATGTTTTACAGTTGGGATGGTGTTCTAGGCTTCCAAGCTTCTCCCTTAATCTGGCTTTTTTGTGTTTCTTTTGGAGTAATGGCTTATTCCTGGCAGAGTGGCCTTTCAGCCCATGTTAATACATTACTTTGTTTCACTGTGGTATTGACATAATCTTACCAATTCGGCCATCATCTTCACAAGGTCTTTTGCTTTTGTCCTTGGAATTATTTTACTGCGTGTTCACATTGTCAGGATTTGATGACGATTCTGCACTAAAACATAATTAAATTAGCAGATAATGTACATCCAAAAGTGCAACTTCAACTCTATTTATAAATTTACAGCGCGTGTAAATACGTCACCAATTTTCTAAGTAAATTTATCTTGAAAGATGCTATTGACATGAAATTCTCACCAGATGTTGGTAACAACCCATCTAATCCACACAGGCAAATAAATCAAACCACAGATGGCCATAAATTATGTGTAATAATGAGAAATGACACAGGGGAAAAGTATTGAATAAAGTTACTGAAATTTATGTAATAATTTGTACAAAATCCTTAGTTGGTGATGACAGCTTCAGGGCGTCTCTTGTGTGGTGAAACTAGTCGCAGGCATTGCTCAGGTGTGATTTTGGCCCATTCTTCCACACAAACACTCTTCACATCCAGAAGGTCACATGGGCTCCTTCTATGAACTCAGAGCTTTAGTTCCTTCCATAAATTTCCTTTAGGATTCAGGTTTGGTGCTTGCTGGGCCATTCTAGCAGCTTAATTTTCTTTCTGAAACTAACTGAGAGTTTCCTTGGTTGTGTGTTTGGGATCATTGTCTTCCTGAAATGTCCACCCTCATTTCATCTTCATCATCCTGGTACATGGCAGATTTTTTTATCAAGAATGTCTCTGTTACATTTGTCTATCCGTCAATGATATGAAATTTGCCAAACTTCAAACTCCATACTATTGATATGGTGTTGTTGGGGTGATATGCATTGTTTTTGGCCTCCAAACATGGTGTGTATTATGGCATCCAAAGAGTTCAATTTTGGCCTCATCTGACCAGACTATATTCTCCCAGTATTTCACAGGTTTGTCTAAATGTTGTTGAGCAAACGTTAACTGTGCTAGAACCTGCTTTTTGTTCAGCAATGGGGTCTTGTGTGCATACAGGCCATGGAGGTTGAGTGTATTACTTAATAGTTTTCTATTGTACCTGCTAATTCCAGGTCTTTCTGTAGCTCTCCACAGATGGTCCTCGGTTTTTGGACAGTGCACTGTTATCTTCTGATAATTATTCTCTCTTCTCTGTCTGAAATCTTGTGGGGAGCATCTGGTCACAGCCAGTTTATGGTGAAATGATGCGCTTTCCACTTCCGGATTATGGCCTCAACAGTGTAACAGTGTTCAACAGTAGTTTAGAAATTCTTCTGTAACCAATACCAATATTATGTTTTGCAACAATAAGGTTGTGAAGGTCTTGAGACAGCTGACTGGTTTTACCCAACATGAGATGTTTCTTGTGTGGCACCTTGGTAATGAGACACCTTTTTATAGGCCATCAGTTGAACCAGCTGATATTATTTTTCACTAGGTGGAAGGATTACTTTCTAATTACTGATAGATTTTAGATATTATGACTTTCCATGGCTTTTTTCACCTCTCTTTGTTCATGTATTTAATACTTTTTCCTATTGTCATTTCTCATTATTACACATAACTTAACTTTAATTTATGAACATTTATGGTTTGATTTCTTTGCCTGTGTGGATTGGATGGGTTGTTACCAACATCTGGTGAGAATTTCACGCCATTAGCACCTTTACAAAAAGATTTACTTAATTTGTCACGTATTCAATACTTATTTTACCCGCTGTACATCGAAATACGAAATGGAAAAATTCCAGTCCCTGTGAATTCACACGTACCTTGTTAGAGGATGTAGAACCAGTCACCCCCTAACAAACCGCAGAGGTAGCCGTAGCCCTAGGCAATGGGCAGTAAACTAAAGTTAACAATCCCTCTGAGAGTTTTTAATAAGAGGTACATTGTAAAGTGGCTTACTTTATAAACATTTAGCAATTTTGCCCATATAAAGGGTTATTCCCCATCTTCATAGATAGATATTGCCAGATTGCTTGTATTTACAAGCTGTTTTGCAATTTGCTGCTCATTAAAATTTTCATGCGACTTTTTTTTTAGATATTAACAGTTTTATTTTGTTTACAGCTTGTTGCCTTGGAGACCAACCACCGCTGCCAGACAGCCGAAAATGTGCAGTGCTTACAAGCGCCTTGCTAATGAACTTGTAAGCACTGTTTTGAAGCTGCAATGCGCTGCTAAATTGTAAACATCAGAGCACTGCTTACAAGCGTAGACAGTAATGGTTGTCGGTCTCCTAGGCATTAAGCTGTAAACCCCCCAAAAAAAGTGTTAATATCTCAAGAACAGCTGAAAATTTTAATAAGCAGCAAATTGAAAAAGTGCTTGTTTTTACCAGCACAATCCGATCATATCAATCTACGAAGATGGAGACAATCCCTTTAAATGTCTATAGGATGTACACTAAATACGTGATTCCGTGCACTTCCAATGCCTGAAGCATCCATTGGGGACGAGATTTCAATAGCGGGTACATTAGTTACGGCCACCTTCTATATTATGATGTGTTCCTGGAGTTCCCCTTTAAGACCCCTCAGCACTGTTCTCTGGACTCGGCACCGACTGCACAGATTGCTATTACTGCCTTATTAAATTTACCCAGAATGAAAAACAATCAGCAATTAAATAAGATTGATTTAGTGCAAATTAGTCAATGCGAGCGGAGCCCTAATCGGTTGCTGTGGGTTGCGGCACGCTCGCTTTCTATTCCAAAACAAATGCACTTAAGGTTTTAGGTAGAAAATGGCTGTATCCTGCGGTGACATACTACACATATACACAGCTGCACCTTGTAGTACTCATCTAGGTAAAGAACAATAGTAATCTAGCAGGGAGGATTTGCTGTAAGCACTACTACTCCCATCGTACCCTTGAGGTGAGAGATCCATGTTTCATACAGTATTGTATATTTTGTAGAAAGAAAATCCACTGAAACATACAGAAATACCTCCAAGGGGCAAAAGGCCACATTGATAGACTGCACATAAATATTTCAGGACACTCCGAATACCATAAATCCTACACAAGACCAAAAAGGAGTAAATGTCCCACTAGATTCAATCAATATAAATATTTTTATTGATAGATACAAAAAAAAATAAAAAATTATATATATACAGTGGGGCAAAAAAGTATTTAGTCAGTCAGCAATAGTGCAAGTTCCACCACTTAAAAAGATGAGAGGCGTCTGTAATTTACATCATAGGTAGACCTCAACTATGGGAGACAAACTGAGAAAAAAAAATCCAGAAAATCACATTGTCTGTTTTTTTAACAATTTATTTGCATATTATGGTGGAAAATAAGTATTTGGTCAGAAACAAAATTTCATCTCAATACTTTGTAATATATCCTTTGTTGGCAATGACAGAGGTCAAAAGTTTTCTGTAAGTCTTCACAAGGTTGCCACACACTGTTGTTGGTATGTTGGCCCATTCCTACATGCAGATCTCCTCTAGAGCAGTGATGTTTTTGGCTTTTCGCTTGGCAACAGCAACATGGACTTTCAACTCCCTCCAAAGGTTTTCTATAGGGTTGAGATCTGGAGACTGGCTAGGCCACTCCAGGACCTTGAAATGCTTCTTACGAAGCCACTCCTTTGTTGCCCTAGCGGTGTGCTTTGGATCATTGTCATGTTGAAAGACCCAGCCACGTTTCATCTTCAATGCCCTTGCTGATGGAAGGAGGTTTGCACTCAAAATCTCACGATACATGGCCCCATTCATTCTTTCATGTACCCGGATCAGTCGTCCTGGCCCCTTTGCAGAGAAACAGCCCCAAAGCATGATGTTTCCACCACCATGCTTTACAGCAGGTATGGTGTTTGATGGATGCAACTCAGTATTCTTTTTCCTCCAAACACGACAAGTTGTGTTTCTACCAAACAGTTCCAGTTTGGTTTCATCAGACCATAGGACATTCTCCCAAAACTCCTCTGGATCATCCAAATGCTCTCTAGCAAACTTCAGACGGGCCCGGACATGGACTGGCTTAAGCAGTGGGACATGTCTGGCACTGCAGGATCTGAGTCCATGGTGGCGTAGTGTGTTACTTATGGTAGGCCTTGTTACATTGGTCCCAGCTCTCTGCAGTTCATTCACTAGGTCTCCCCGCGTGGTTCTGGGATTTTTGCTCACCGTTCTTGTGATCATTCTGACTCCACGGGGTGGGATTTTGCATGGAGCCCCAGATCGAGGGAGATTATCAGTGGTCTTGTATGTCTTCCATTTTCTAATTATTGCTCCCACTGTTGATTTTTTCACTCCAAGCTGGTTGGCTATTGCAGATTCAGTCTTCCCAGCCTGGTGCAGGGCTACAATTTTGTTTCTGGTGTCCTTTGACAGCTCTTTGGTCTTCACCATAGTGGAGTTTGGAGTCAGACTGTTTGAGGGTGTGCACAGGTGTCTTTTTATACTGATAACAAGTTTAAACAGGTGCCATTACTACAGGTAATGAGTGGAGGAAAGAGGAGACTCTTAAAGAAGAAGTTACAGGTCTGTGAGAGCCTGAAATCTTGATTGTTTGTTTATGACCAAATACTTATTTTCCACCATAATATGCAAATAAAATGTTTAAAAAACAGACAATGTGATTTTCTGGATTTTTTTTTCTCAGTTTGTCTCCCATAGTTGAGGTCTACCTATGATGTAAATTACAGACGCCTCTCATCTTTTTAAGTGGTGGAACTTGCACTATTGCTGACTGGCTAAATACTTTTTTTCCCCACTGTATATATATATATATATATATATATATATATATATATATATATATATATATATATATATAAAACAGACATGAAAGGTAAACACAACAACTCATGAGGGGAAAGAGCAACACGACTGGAGTAACAGACCAGGTATGTGAGCATACCTAACAGGCATATCGTCCATATTCATGAGCATCCATTATAACAAGTAAAAGCCCCATAATAGGGCTGGATACTGATGAATATACCATAGCCTCCATATACACACACATCAGAAACTCATCATAAATACTCTATGGAGCCTGGTAGAAAAGATTATTAAACGGACCCCTTAACAGGATGCTGCAGCTTACCCATAGTAATGTCTGTCAGTGTGCGCTCCAAAGCAGCCCCAACGCGCGTTTCGCGTGGGCTTCTTCCGCTGGCTGTCTGTTACTCCAGTTGTGTTGCTCTTTCCCCTCATGAGTTGTGTTTACCTTTCATGTCTGTTTTATATATTTTTTTTATTTTGTATCTATTAATAAAAATATTTATATTGATTGAATCTAGTATTGTATATTTTGGTTGCAAATTATGCAGGGCAGGCGGCGCACCAGACCAGAATGCACTTTTAAGGCTGTGCAGAGTTTAGGTGCATTTCATTCACTGGAGGCTTGGAGGTCCGCGTACGGACCACAAGTGGTCTCCTTACCTGAACGCAACAGCCTCACAGACATATATGAAGCTGCTGACTACAAGTTGGCGGGAAGTCTGGAAATCGTGGTCTGGATGTGGACGGTGAATGTTGGATGAGTGAACTTGTCCTTGGAGTACGGGCGGGCATAGAGATACATTATAGGGGTACTCCGATAGAGAGGCGTTATCACCTAACCACAGTGTAGATTGGTGGGGGATCCCAATGGGGCACTTTTATCTCTGTTAGTATAGAGCTGCAAACAACACGTGTGGCTGAATGAATGGAGTGGCGGTCGCATGTGCACACTGCCAGGGGTAAGGGTACCCCACTCTGCCGACTGGCAGGGGTCACCCCCCAATCTAGAGGTTATCATCTATACTGTGGATAGATAACCTCTTCCTATCAGAATACCCCTTTAAAAAAATAAATCAGACCAGAATTATGGACCTAAAACATGGATCCTTTTTCTTGCCCTCCCGCGATGACATGATGAGTCTCAGGACGTATCAGCGACATCCCAGACGTCATCTCATCGCTTTTCGTTCACCCCATCTACATCCAGAAGGGGCGTCTTTTTTTGCTTTCCTATTGTGCATTGACGTTTCCTTATGAATCCGCTGATGAAGGAGGAAGAAATGGAACCAGAAGGAGACGGGCAAGAGCTCCAGTTTGCATGGTGTCACACGGAGAAGAGGTGACATGCCACGCTCCTCTGGTGATGTCAGAGGGGGATAAGGGAAAGATGGCTGCCTGCGGCCGGCAGACGTGATTTATGGCTCTGCCCATGGCTCACTTGAGTCTTCATGAACGTTTCAATAGCTTTTTTTTTTCCCCTGAACATTGTGTCTTCCCATATCTCGCCCGTCTTTCCCATATCCGTTGAGCACAAATGACCTGGGACTTAAAGTAATGAATTGTCAAGCAAACCATGGCTGCCAGTTACCGTGCCTTTAACGCGCTCTACCGTAATATTACTATACCGTTATTTGCTGCAAGGCGGAAGCACTGATGTATAGCGCTGTGCTAATGAGTGGGTGGGATTGGGTGATGGGTGCAGCGCTCACAGGGCTGACGGACTCCTTTGGGCGACGCTTAAGACGGATGTGATTTGCTGCGTTCTCTCCCTTTTTTCTATGGCAGCTCTGACATGTCGTCCTAACTGGAAAATCCATTACTTAAGCAGCGCTAGTGGCAGCCGAGCAAAGAAGGATCTCAGCACTTGGAAAGGAGCACGGGCGTGCAATTCAATACTCGCACTCCTCGCAAAATAATGGCCTCTGGTTTAACCCTACCCTTGTCAGGCATGGTGTGCAATCGCCAACACTATGTACTGTATCGCCTCCCTACGCCGCAGCATCAGCCAGGGCTGTAACTTCTGCAGCCAATCGGTGACCTCAGCCGTCAGCAGAAATCCTCTGTAATGCACCTGGGTACGTGGCAGATTTGCAGAGTGATTCTGTCACAATTTATATGGAGTTTTGCAAGAAAAAAAAAAAGCATCAATGCTAAAAAAAAAAAAAAAAAAAAAAGTCTGCATGGAGGAGAAAAAAAAAAAGCAAATTTTGCAATCCACATCCTGCTCCTGTTGTGATTTTCCATAGTGGATTTTACCTCTTCAGTGTAACTCCACATCAGAATCCTCAGCTACAGGTGCTTCTCACAAAATTAAAATATCATGAAAAAGTTCATTTATTTCAGTTCTTCAATACAAAAAGTGAAACTCCTATATTATATAGAGTCATTACAGAATGATCTATTTGATGTGTTTATTTCTGTTAATGTTGATGATTATGGCTTACAGCCAATGAAAACCCAAAAGTCAATATCTCTGTAAATTAGAATACTTTATAACACCAGCTTGAAAAATGATTTTAAAATCCGAAATGTTGTCCTACTGAAATGTATGTTCAGTAAATGCACTCAATGCTTGGTCGGGGCTCCTTTTGCATCAATTACTGCATCAATGCAGCGTGGCATGGAGGCGATCAGCCTGTGGCACTGCTGAGGTGTTATGGAAGCCCAGGTTGCTTAGATAGCAGCCTTCAGCTCATCTGCATTGTTGGGTCTGGTGTCTTTCATCTTCCTCTTTAAAATACCCCATAAAATAGACCACTCTCTGTGTAATGACTCTATAATATACTAGATTGTGGCCCGATTCTAACGCATCGGGTATTCTAGAATATGCATGTCCCCGTAGTATATGGACAATGATGATTCCAGAATTCGCGGCAGACTGTGCCCGTCGCTGATTGGTCGAGGCAACCTTTATGACATCATCATCGCCATGGCAACCATTATGACATCATCGTCGCTGTGCCCGTTGCTGTGCCCGTTGCCTCGACCAATCAGAGACGTGGGATGTCTACGTCCTTTATGACATCATCGTCGCTGTACTCGTCGCTGATTGGTCGAGGCCTGGCGGCCTCGACCAATCAGAGACGCGGGATTTCCAGGACAGACAGACAGACAGACAGAAAGACAGACAGAAAGACAGACAGACGGAAAAACCCTTAGGCAATTATATATATAGACTAGACTGTGGCCCGATTCTAACGCATCGGGTATTCTAGAATATGCATGTCCCTGTAATATATGGACAATGATGATTCCAGAGTTCGCGGCAGACTGTGTCCGTCGCTGATTGATCGAGGCAACCTTTATGACATCATCGTCGCCATGGCAACCATTATGACATCATAGTCGCTGTGCCCGTTGCTGATTGGTCGAGGCCTGGCGGCCCGATTGACTGACTGTGGCCCGATTCTAACGCATCGGGTATTCTAGAATATGCATGTCCCCGTAGTATATGGACAATGATGATTCCAGAATTCGCGGCACACTGTGCCCGTCGCTGATTGGTCGAGGCAACCTTTATGACATAATCGTCGCCATGGCAACCATTATGACATCTACGTCGATACTGTGCCCGTCGCTGAATCAGAAACGTGAGATGTCTGCGTCCTTTATGACATCATCGTCGCTGTGCCCGTTGCTGATTGGTCGAGGCCTGGCGGCCTCGACCAATCAGAGACGCGGGATTTCCAGGACAGACAGACAGACAGACGGAAAAACCCTTAGACAATTATATATATAGAGGTTTCACTTTTTGTATTGAAGAACTGAGATAAATTCACTTTTTGATGATATTATAATTTTGTGAGATGCGCCTGTACTTATGTAAAAAGCGCAGATATCCTGAGCTCACTGATTGGCTGCAGCGCTGCCGTCTGCTGCTGCTTCTGGTGTCCAGTATTGGCTGCAGTGCTGAGACTCGGTGCAAGACCTGGGGGCAGCAAGTAAAATGTGGCTAGTTTTTTTGTTTGTTTGTTTTTTTTTACAATAATCTGCACCCTGGGAACAAAACTTTCTGAAAGGGAACAACCCTTTTTAACTTCAGGTGAAATAATGGAGTAGAAAAAAAATAGGCACATCATTTAGAGAATTGGCTCCGGGCATCTTCTTTTCCGTCTGTCTGCCCACAAACTATTTTCTAGTAATGGCATCCAGACCCTTTTCTATTTTAAAGCGAAATGGTCACCAGATTTCATAATGCAAACTGCATACACTAATAAACTAATGTAGACCTGATGGGGCTGGGGAACTTACTTTATTTCAGAATGGCTGTCTGTGAAGGTTTCTCTGTCCGATATTAAAAATGAGCTCGGCTTTCTGTTGGGATTTTTACAGCAATTCTGACAAGGATTTTCAAAGTGAGCACACATCAGACTGTACAGGGAGTTAGTGGGCAATATTCCGCGCTGCCGACAGAATGGAGACGTACATCCCAGTATGGAACAGTAAGGTGGGGGTTTATTCATTAGAAATATTGCACCGTTTGCTCTGTTATAGACTCTTTGTTTTCCCTGCACATTGCTGACTGCAGAATGAGTTATTGGAGAATCCATCAGTGAGTTCTTTCAACTTTCTTCTTCCAAGCTCCTCTAATGTTCAACTCAACTCTGATGTGGTCCGAAAGCAGCACAGAGAGGCTGAGAAAAAAAAAAAAGAAAGATAAAAAAGTTACAAACCCTCCAGTGAGAACGAGCTCACTGATGGACTCTCAGAGAACTCATTCAGCAACAGACGGTGCAATGCAGAGGCAAACGGTGCAATTTTATTTTTTATCAAACCCAATTGCAAAAATTTTGATTTTTATCCCAAAATACGTGCTTTTAGGTGAAAAAAAAAAAGCCTAACAATTATCAATATCTTTCAATGCCTGCTAGGGCTCATGAAGAAAAATGGAGATATTATATACAACGCCTAGCATATATGGAATACGATTATACTATCTTACGGTCCCTTGATGGACACCTTAAGGAGACGTCCACGCACTGCAGACTTTTTTTTTGATATGTTGCGGCACAATCGGGGAGCTTGTGCCAACTAAATGATGGTCCAACCAACAAATCAATGGCCCAAAATAGTTAAAAAGGTGCAAAAATATGGAGTTGTTGTTTGAGCGTTCTGAAAAACACCTCTGATGGAAAAATCTTTGCATTGGATAAATCATTGAGACACGTTATAAAGTAGTATGAGATAGAACTGACAGGCGACTGGGCAGCAGTCACAGTGCGGACCCCTAAGAAATGCCATGGAATTCATGGTAACAGATTCTCCGCACATTCCACCGGATGGCTGGTGCTGGGTTGGAAGAAAAGCGAAGATGTGGACAGGTGTTACAGGGATGAGATACGACTATTATATTATTATTATTATATTTTTTTTATTTTTAAACACCCAGTGAATGTCAGATCGATAGGACATAAGTAATAAATAGTGCGGAGGTGGAGATGAGAAGGATCCAGAGATGACGACAAGGATCAGTGCAGAATCCGGACCAGGGGCGACACGTGGGCAGTTTGGCTTCTGATCAGTAATCGCAAATACATCTGGAAACAGGAGCGAACGCTCAGAGCAGCGAAGAAGCGGCAGACAGGAGACGGATCGACGTGGAGGCAGTGAAGTCACATAGGGTGAGTCGCAGCTTCCCATGGCAATATACAGGCCAGTACACTAAAAAATAGTGAGGAAAGAATGGTTGTAGATGACGAGGAAAAAGCTAACATATTAAACACCTTCTTCTCCACGGTATTCACGGTGGAAAATGAAATGCTAGGTGAAATCCCAAGAAACAATGAAAACCCTATATTAAGGGTCACCAATCTAACCCAAGAAGAGGTGCGAAACCGGCTAAATAAGATTAAAATAGATAAATCTCCGGGTCCGGATGGCATACACCCACGAGTACTAAGAGAACTAAGTAATGTAATAGATAAACCATTATTTCTTATTTTTAGGGACTCTATAGCGACAGGGTCTGTTCCGCAGGACTGGCGCATAGCAAATGTGGTGCCAATATTCAAAAAGGGCTCTAAAAGTGAACCTGGAAATTATAGGCCAGTAAGTCTAACCTCTATTGTTGGTAAAATATTTGAAGGGTTTCTGAGGGATGTTATTCTGGATTATCTCAATGAGAATAACTGTTTAACTCCATATCAGCATGGGTTTATGAGAAATCGCTCCTGTCAAACCAATCTAATCAGTTTTTATGAAGAGGTAAGCTATAGGCTGGACCACGGTGAGTCATTGGACGTGGTATATCTCGATTTTTCCAAAGCGTTTGATACCGTGCCGCACAAGAGGTTGGTACACAAAATGAGAATGCTTGGTCTGGGGGAAAATGTGTGTAAATGGGTTAGTAACTGGCTTAGTGATAGAAAGCAGAGGGTGGTTATAAATGGTATAGTCTCTAACTGGGTCGCTGTGACCAGTGGGGTACCGCAGGGGTCAGTATTGGGACCTGTTCTCTTCAACATATTCATTAATGATCTGGTAGAAGGTTTACACAGTAAAATATCGATATTTGCAGATGATACAAAACTATGTAAAGCAGTTAATACAAGAGAAGATAGTATTCTGCTACAGATGGATCTGGATAAGTTGGAAACTTGGGCTGAAAGGTGGCAGATGAGGTTTAACAATGATAAATGTAAGGTTATACACATGGGAAGAGGGAATCAATATCACCATTACACACTGAACGGGAAACCACTGGGTAAATCTGACAGGGAGAAGGACTTGGGGATCCTAGTTAATGATAAACTTACCTGGAGCAGCCAGTGCCAGGCAGCAGCTGCCAAGGCAAACAGGATCATGGGGTGCATTAAAAGAGGTCTGGATACACATGATGAGAGCATTATACTGCCTCTGTACAAATCCCTAGTTAGACCGCACATGGAGTACTGTGTCCAGTTTTGGGCACCGGTGCTCAGGAAGGATATAATGGAACTAGAGAGAGTACAAAGGAGGGCAACAAAATTAATAAAGGGGATGGGAGAACTACAATACCCAGATAGATTAGCGAAATTAGGATTATTTAGTCTAGAAAAAAGACGACTGAGGGGCGATCTAATAACCATGTATAAGTATATAAGGGGACAATACAAATATCTCGCTGAGGATCTGTTTATACCAAGGAAGGTGACGGGCACAAGGGGGCATTCTTTGCGTCTGGAGGAGAGAAGGTTTTTCCACCAACATAGAAGAGGATTCTTTACTGTTAGGGCAGTGAGAATCTGGAATTGCTTGCCTGAGGAGGTGGTGATGGCGAACTCAGTCGAGGGGTTCAAGAGAGGCCTGGATGTCTTCCTGGAGCAGAACAATACTGTATCATACAATTATTAGGTTCTGTAAAAGGACGTAGATCTGGGTATTTATTATGATGGAATATAGGCTGAACTGGATGGACAAATGTCTTTTTTCGGCCTTACTAACTATGTTACTATGTTACTATGTTACTGGTCCGCCTGGCAGAGACGGGGTTAAAGGGATTATCATATTTGGAAATATCGGGGGTCTCATTAACTAATGAGATCGGTAAAACTGCACCTTAACTGTTCATCTCTCTGCAAAGCATTGCAGGGTGCCCGAAGGACGCAGCGGGCATCTGTAGTATTCAATGGATACCTGCAGCTATTTAGACCCGTCATGTATTAGCGAAGTTAGGGCATAGATCAAGGGTGGTCCACAGCAAACAACCCCTTTAATTACTTTGCTCTTGTAGCGTCTCTGGCGGGTGGGCTGCATTAGATTAGATCTGACCGCCCTTACATTTACAGCACAGATGTCTGGATATTGATGCAGCTGATTCTTCACCATAAGAATGCATTGACATCTGCCGACCTTGGCGAGAATGAAGAATCTGCCGACAACTTGTCCAAGAAAATAAAAAAAAAAAAGAAATAATTAAGTTATGACATAGGTGATAAAACTTTTCATGTAGCCGCTATGGAAAATCTCTGCTATTGTGCAATCACCGAGACTAGGAGAAAAGTTGAATAGTACTTTGTAAATGTAAAAGTTCAGGGGTCATAGGAAGTAGTTTCCACATGATGTGTTGATTAATGTCATCATTTAGCTTTATAGTTGTCTGATCTCTGCATTTCTGAGGCAAAGGTCTAGATGTATAGCGCCCAATTATAATTCTTCCTGCCAGCAGCCGCCACTAGAGGGAGCTTGCTGCATACTTTGTACACAGTGAACTTGGTATTCTGCATGCTCCCCCTAGTGGTGGCTGCAGGGATTTAGCATTATTTAAAGGAGTTTCCCAGGAACTTCTAAAGTTGTCATTCAAGAGCGCAATCACATTGTATGGCAGTTCCAGCGCCTACCTGTAGTATTGCTCTATATCGAACTAGCGATCAAATAATGGCAGGTTCAAGCTCCTAGGGGGAAGTACAAAAAAAAGTAATTACGACAAAAATATTTTAGAAAAATAAATATCTATGTCAGGTAAGAATAAAAAAAAGTTATGGGTCATGGAAAAATCAAAACTGAAAAAAACAAAAAAAAAACAACAAGAAATGCCCAGACATCAAGGAGATAAATGATAATGTTGTAAATACCTGTAACCACCACAAGAGGGCGCTCCCGCATGCTGTCCAATATGGTGATGCTAGTGTCAGAGAGGGGATGGAAATTGGATTAATCACTCAGATGAAAAGTCTAGAAAGCTGGATACCAAGTACTAGACTATAATCTGTTCATGCCTTCCATATCTCCATGCATCCTGTGAACTATAGGTATGCAGATTGTATTCTGCACACGTTGTGACTGGCGCAACATGACGATCACTTGATCATCGAGCTCTTAATATTCTGACACCTGTGATGTGACTGCCACCTTGTGGACAATCACCTAAGATTTTTTTTAGAACTCAATTATTTTTGTTTACCCCACTGTGCCTGTCCATCCCAACAAGATTTGCTAGTCACATGCAATTTTGCCTATTTTATTCATGCACAACTTAATTTTTGGCAAATTGAGTGAACCCAATCATGCGAATTCACAAGTGTTTGGCGTGGAGTACGAGATGCCTCCTTTGCTTTATCTGATGTTCAGAGTGAGACGGACACTCAAATCCAAGAGGTCCATATGTTTGGCACACAGTAACCAACATGTGTGCCAGACATCCATTTCCAGATCTGCAGCACTATTTACCTGCATAAAAGAGGGCATTGCGGGTGACTGGCACATATGCATTCTAAGCTTCCTATAGAGGGGGATATCCTCTTGGCAGGAGTGCTCCACTTTGGAAAACAGGTGGCAAACCATATTGCAGCTTTTGTGGTCTGTCATGGATCCTGGGATCTGCAGAGTGCAAAAGCAATAAAGCTACTTTGACAGTGAAGAGTGCCATCTAGTGGCACTTAAGAGTATTGCAGCCTAGTAACTATTTTATTATAATCATTATTATTATTTATTTACCGGTATTTATATAGCACCATTGATTCCATGGTGCTGTACATGAGAAGGGGTTACATACAAATTACAGATATCACTTACAGTAAACAAACTAACAATGACAGACTGATACAGGGGGGCGAGGACCCTGCCCTTGCGGGCTTACATTCTACAGGATGGTGGGGATGAGGACAATAGGTTGAGGGTTGCAGGAGCTCCGGTGTTGGTGAGGCGGTAGCTTCGGTAGTGATGAGGAGGCAGCGGGGTCAGTGCAGGCTGTAGGCTTTCCTGAAGAGATGGATTTTCAGGTTCCGTCTGAAGGATCCGAATGTGGTTGATAGTCGGACGTGTTGGGGCAAAGAATTCCAGAGGATTGGGGACAGGGGCTGACTGGCAAATTTTGGCCTGGGGGGCAAGCAGACAGCAGTGGCCCATGAGTAGCGGCTCATCCTTAAAGGGCTTGTCGGATCTTATGCTACATGTCTACAGACACTATGTGTGAATCCTCATATCGTGCGCTGTGAAGATTCTCTGGTGCCGGCAACAGGTGGTCTTGTGACTGTAAGCATGCAATATATATATTGCCAGCCACATTTCGACTAGACTGTTTTGGGCCTTGTTCAATACAGTTGCATTAGGCCATGCAAGTCTAGTCGGCATGTGACCGCATGTATGCAAATCACAAACTTACAGCCACACACCTGCCAAATGACCACAGCACTGCCAGCAATGTGAGAAGCACAAGTCTGCAGTCCAAAGAATGACAGAGTGAATGCACCAATGACACACACACACTCACAGCCCCACTGTATAATGACAGACACACGCACAGCCCCACTGTATAATGACACACACACACAGCCCCACTGTATAATGACAGACACACGCACAGCCCCACTGTATAATGACAGACACACGCACAGCCCCACTGTATAATGACACACACGCACAGCCCTACTGTATAATGACTGACACACGCACAGCCCCACTGTATAATGACACACATCCCCACTGTATAATCACACACACACACAGCCCTACTGTATAATGACAGACACACGCACAGCCCCACTGTATAATGACACACACGCACAGCCCCACTGTATAATGACACACACGCACAGCCCTACTGTATGACACACACACGCACAGCCCCACTGTATAATGACACACACACACGCACAGCCCCACTGTATAATGACACACACACACGCACAGCCCCACTGTATAATGACACAAATGCACAGCCCCACTGTATAATGACACACACAGCCCCACTGTATAATGACACACACGCACAGCCCTACTGTATGACACACACACGCACAGCCCCACTGTATAATGACACACACACACGCACAGCCCCACTGTATAATGACAGGCACATGCACAGCCCCACTGTATAATGACACACACACGCACAGCCCCACTGTATAATGACACACACACGCACAGCCCCACTGTATAATGACAGGCACAGCCCCACTGTATAATGACAGACACACGCACAGCCCCACTGTATAATGACACACACACGCACAGCCCCACTGTATAATGACACACACGCACAGCCCCACTGTATAATGACACACACGCACAGCCCCACTGTATAATGACACACACACGCACAGCCCCACTGTATAATGACACACACACGCACAGCCCCACTGTATAATGACACACACACGCACAGCCCCACTGTATAATGAGACACACGCACAGCCCCACTGTATAATGACAGACACACGCACAGCCCCACTGTATAATGACAGACACACGCACAGCCCCACTGTATAATGACACACACGCACAGCCCCACTGTATAATGACACACACGCACAGCCCTACTGTATAATGACAGACACACGCACAGCCCCACTGTATAATGACACACACGCACAGCCCCACTGTATAATGACACACACGCACAGCCCTACTGTATGACACACACGCACAGCCCCACTGTATAATGACACACACACACGCAAAGCCCCACTGTATAATGACACACATGCACAGCCCCACTGTATAATGACACAAATGCACAGCCCCACTGTATAATGACACACACACACAGCCCCACTGTATAATGACACACACGCACAGCCCTACTGTATGACACACACACGTACAGCCCCACTGTATAATGACACACACACACGCACAGCCCCACTGTATAATGACAGGCACATGCACAGCCCCACTGTATAATGACACACACCCACAGCCCCACTGTATAATGACAGGCACACGCACAACCCCACTGTATAATGACAGGCACACGCACAAGCCCACTGTATAATGACACACATGCAGCTCTCTCACACACACACGCACGCAGCTCACACACGCACACAGCTCACACACATGCATGCAGCTCACATGCACGCAGCACACACACGCACGCAGCTCACACACACACGCACGCAGCTCACACACACGCACGCAGCTCACACACGCACACGCAGCTCACACACGCACACGCAGCTCACACACACACACGCACAGCCCCACTGTATAATGACATACCCACACAGCCCCACTGTATAATGACACACATGCAGCTCACACACACATGCACGCAGCTCACACACACACGCACGCAGCTCACACACACACGCACGCAGCTCACACACACATGCACGCAGCTCACACACACGCACGCAGCTCACACACACACACGCACGCAGCTCACACACAAACACGCACGCAGCTCACACACACACGCACGCAGCTCACACACACACACGCACAGCCCCACTGTATAATGACATACCCACACAGCCCCACTGTATAATGACAGGCACACGCACAAGCCCACTGTATAATGACACACACATGCAGCTCACACACGCACGCATGCAGCTCTCACACACACACACACAGCTCTCACACACACGCACGCACCTCACACACACACGCACAGCCCCACTGTATAATGACAGGCACACGCACAACCCAACTGAATAATGACACACACATGCAGCTCACACACACATGCACGCAGCTCACACACACACAGCTCAGACACATGCACGCAGCTCACACACGCATGCAGCTCACACACACATGCACCTCACACACAAGCACGCAGCTCACACACACACACGCAAGCAGCTCACACACACACGCACGCAGCTCACACACACACGCACGCAGCTCACACACGCACGCACGCAGCTCACACACGCACGGCCCCACTGTATGACAGGCACACGCACAACCCCACTGTATAATGACACACACATGCAGCTCACACACACACGCACGCAGCTCACACACACACGCACACAGCTCACACACACACGCACGCAGCTCACTCACACACGCACACACACGCACACAGCCCCACTGTATAATGACACACACATGCAGCTCACACACACGCACGCAGCTCACACACGCACCTCACACACACACACACGCACGCAGCTCACACACACACACATGCACAGCCCCACTGTATAATGACATACCCACACAGCCCCACTGTATAATGACACACACATGCAGCTCTCACACACACACGCACGCAGCTCTCACACACACGCACGCAGCTCTCACACACACGCACGCAGCTCTCACACACACAGGCACGCAGCTCTCACACACACACACGCACGCAGCTCACACACACACGCACGCAGCTCTCACACACGCACGCAGCTCTCACACACACGCACGCAGCTCTCACACACACACACGCACGCAGCTCACACACACACGCACGCAGCTCACACACACACCAATTACCTCATACACACACCAGTTACCTCAAACACACAAGCACGCAGATCACACACACACACACACACCAGTTACCTCATACACACATCACACACCAGTTACCTCATACACACATCTCCTCATACACACATCACACACTCTCCTCTGTGGTGCAGGGGCGGCTGATGGCCATGTGCAGCTCTTCAGTTTCTCCTGCTCACAGCTCTGCACTGTCCCGGGCCCCGGCACCTCCCCCGTCTCTCCTTCTCTGCCGGGATAGCAGATAAGAGCAGGAGAAGCCGGAGCTCCGTGCACACACAGGCCGGTATGCCGGTATGCTGACCTTTCATCTTGGCTGCTGGCTCTCTCCCTCAGAGTGGCAGTGGTGCTTAGGAGCTTGCTCATCACATACCCCTGTAGCCTGCATGTCAGGGCTGCTGGCGGGATGACACCACCGCGCACTACAGGTGCGCTATGTATTACAGTCACTGCCAGTCCTCCAGCGGCCCTGTGCAGCTGCTTAGACACCGGCCCGGGGGGCATATGCATTTCTGCCACCCGCCCCAGCCCGCCCCTGATTGGGGATATTCGGGAGAAGTCTTGGAGGCGGTTGGGTGAGGAGCAGATAAGTGTGGAGGAGAGAAGGAGGTTTTGGGAGGACAGGAGATTACGTGGGGGAAGATATTGGGAGATTAGTTCAGAGATATATGGAGGAGACAGGTTGTGGATGGCTTTATAGGTCAGTGTTAGTAATTTGAACTGGATACGATGGGGGAATGGGAGCCAGTGAAGAGTTTTGCAGAGGGGGGAAGCAGAGGAGTAGCGAGGAGAGAGATGAATCAGTCGGGCAGCAGAGTTAAGAATGGCCTGGAGAGGTGCAAGGGTGTTAGCCTGGGTTCACATTGCGTCCTGGCAGTCCGTTAGACGGAGTACATTACACCGTGCATAAACGCGGTGTAACGTAGTCCGTTAAGGCCGCCATTGACTGCAATGTCGGACGCACAATGGGCGTGCGCTAGGGATGTGCCATCTTTGAGTGACGGACCCAGTGACGCGGGCTGCAGCGTTTCCGGGTCCGTCACTGCTAGCGCAGATAGAGCTAGCAGATGCTCTATCTGCGCTAGCGCGATGTAAACGTCGGCACTTGCGATACAGCAGCCCGTTAGCGTATGTGCTGAACGGGCTGCTGCTAACGCAGTGTGAACCCGAAATTAGCAGGGAGGCCGCAGAAAAGGATGTTGCAGTAGTCAAGGCGGGAGATGATGAGGGCATGCACAAGCATTTTAGTAGATTGACGGTTGAGGAAAGGACGGTTTCTAGAGATATTTTTGAGCTGGAGGCAACAGGAGCTGGACAGAGCTTGGATTTGCGGCCTGAAGGACAGGGCAGAGTCAAGGGTTACTCCGAGGCAGCGGACTTCCGGTATGGGGAAAGTATGATGTCGTTAATTGCGATAGATAGGTCACGTATGGAAGATCTATGAGATGGAGGAAAGATGATGAGTTCAGATTTGTCCACATTAAGTTTGAGGAAGCGAGAGGAGAAGAAGCAGGATATGGCTAATAGACACTCCGGGATTCTGAGGTGACGTCTGGGCCAGAGAGGTAGATCTGAGTGTCATCAGCATAGAGGTGGTACTGGAATCCATGGGACTTTATGAATTGTCCCAGGGCCAAGTGTATAGATTGAGAAGAGTAGGGGTCCTAGAACAGAGCCTTGGGGGACTCCAACAGAGAGAGGGTGGGATGAGGGGGTAGTGTGGGAGTGGGAGATGCTGAATGTGCGGTTGGTAAGGTATGAGGAGATCCAGGATAGGGCGAGGTCTTTGATGCCAAAGGAAGAGAGGATCTGTAGTAGGAGGCAGTGGTCAACTGTGTCAAAAGCAGAGGACAGGTCTAGAAAGAGGAGTACAGAGTATTGTCCGTTAATAAAAGACCTACTGAGTATTGTCCGTTAGCTATATTTTAGGTCTATTAGGGGCAGAGTACAGAGGTGCTGTAAAATCACTAGTGCCAGTCTGGGCACAAATAGCCAGGCCCAGAAATATTTGGCCAGTAGTGAATCTTTGTGATTTCAGCACTGCATTAAGTGAAACAACTGATATGTAATTGAAGTGGAGACTTTCAGGTTTAATTAAAGGGGTTGAATAAAAAATATCCCCTGAAAGGTTTATGAATTGCAGCAATTTTTCTGCAATCCCTCCTCGTTTCAGGGGCTCAAAAGTAATTGGACAAATTAACTTTACCATAAATAAATAAAAAGGTTCATTTTTAATACCTTGTAGAGAATCCTTTGCAGGTAATGACGGCTTGAAGTCTGAACGCCATGGACGTCACCAGATGCTGGGTCCCTACCCTTCCAGTGTTTTAGTAGGTTTCTATAATACATTGGAAAGGCCTTCCATTTCCCTGGTCGGTGTACTTTATAGCTGATCTCTCTCACATTTTCCACCACCCTATAGGTCCCATGCCACTGGGCAAGGAACTTGCTCTCCGCTGTGGGCACTAACACAAGTACCCGATCCCCAAGCTTAAATTGTCTCACTCGAGCTGACCGATTACACCCCCTGGATTTTTCCTCTTCGGCCTTGCGGAGGCGCTCTTTTACCTGTCCCTTCACTTTGGTCTCACGACACATCAGATTATTATGTCTTGCGGAAACTGATTATTGGCTCCGGTCTCCTGAGGACCCCATTTAGCACACTTACATTTTCCAGAGTAACTTCTAATGCTGGGTAGTCCCAAAGTTGTCCAGGGACTCCTCCTGGTCAGGGGTACTGGCTTCAGGGGATGCTCCCTCATCCTCTTGCTGTAGCCAATGCTGTGAAAGGAAATTCATTGTTTACATCATGTGACCTTGTTACCATAGCTGACTCCTGGTGACATTCCGGATTACTGGGTGTTACAGCTTTAGCCCATAGGATCCAAAACAAAGGAAAATCCTGACCAATAATAATAGCATGCAACAAGTCCTTGACCACTGCCACTTAGTGAGACACGGAAAGACAGTCTTGTGCGTATGTCAATCTGGGCCATGGGATAGCTCTTGACATGGATAAAATTTACCCCCACCCCCTTCCCAGAGACTAGCACATAGCACTCCCTGAGTCCAAAAGTCCCATCACTTGGACACCGTTCGCAGTCACCTGGCTTTCCTGAGGCCCCTCACAAGGATGAGGAACAGAACTCCATTCAGGGTAGGCGATGTGGGAGTAGCGTCGGCCCAAGCTGAAGTCTATTGGCTCCAAAATCAAGGAACATTTGGATGATCTATGTCCCAGAACACGACACCCCCAACAGACAATGTTACGAGATGTACCCCTTGAGCCTGGTTCTTAACTTCCTAGAACCTTAGGCGCACCTCACCTCAGAGGTGATCTTGGGTCCCTTCTTTTGGGTTTTCCTAAAAGGTGACCTCAGGCTCTTGACTGCCCAAGGAGTTCTCCACAGCCAAGAATCTTTAGACCAAGCTTGCGAGGTCATCTGCTTTCTGGGATCTCCCTGGGCAACCCAGCATTGCACGGATTTAGGCAGAGAGTGGATAAATCTGTCCTTTACCACTCTTCCCACCATTTGTACTGGAGAGCAGTTCTCAGGCTGCAACCAGTTCTCGACCAGGTGTAACAGGTCGAACATTTGGGACTGGGGAAGCTTATACCTTTTTTAGCGCCAGAGGTGCAACCATTGCACCCTGAAGGACCGGGTTACACACAAATTTCAGCTTGCCATACTCCATGGCATCCGGCAGGGCAGGTTTATAGTATACTTTATGCGGTTCCCCAGTTAGGTATACAGCAAGAAACTTGATGCTCAAAGTGAAAGATTTATTGTAGTACCAAATAAACGTTTCGGTCCACCACACGGACCTTCATCAGTAACTAGAAGTGAAAATAATAATACAAATAATAAAAAAACCAAAATAAATAAAGTATATACATAACATATAGAGGTTTAGAACAACGGCATCGGTATCATATGTACAGGTCTATAGATACAGCGACAGAATCGCCAGAGAGAACCATGTAGAATATCGAGGCACAATCATGTTCCGTGTATAAGAGTAGGAGGTATACAGGAAAATTATAGAAAACCGTGTGACACGTACCATACTGAGCTTTAAGTAGGGTCAAAGAGACCAAGGTGTCTAGGCACACGTGTAAAGCAGCGTCTAAAGGGTCATAATAGATGGTATAAAAATAGTGCCCTATAGGTGGAGTGTAAAGGAAATATAACTTGCGTCATACCTAGTGCCAGAGCTCCGTAGGGAAAACTATGTAGGACCAATTACTGGGGGCAAAAAAGAGAGATGGGAAAGGTGAGCCTACTGTAAGACTATGTAAAAGATGTCGTGCTCCGCTGGAGGAAGAAGTTACCTGTTCCGGGTGAGATGAGCTGTGCCATGAGCTAGACACGGTATCCACCGCTGGTCTAGTCGTAAGAATGAGAGACCGCTGTATAAAGGCAGGAGGAGGGGCTCATAGACCAATAGGAAAGCGTGCGGCGAGACCGGAAGTGCGTCACGCTGCCATGACAACGCGGTAGCGCTGTGAAGCAGCGGCGTGTGTGCGTCGCACTACAGGTCCGGCGGAAATGACAATATAGTGTTACAGTCCGGCAAAACAGAGTCACAGAGAGGAAGGTTCCGCCTAAAGCAAGAGGATAAACGAGTTCTCACAGACAGGGGGAGGCGGTGCCTAAAGGAGAACCAGTGATGGGTGGAGGATCTCCATAGTGTCTGCGCTGAGTCGAGCCAAAGATAGAGGAGCAGAGTGAGGAATGTGACCATTTTCCAGTGCGTTAGATGAGTGACATGAGCGGACCTCAGTACAGCCGATTCTAATGATAAAGGAAAAAAAGAGATAATTAATACCTGACATACAAATACAATTATATACAGATAGATATGCATATGTCTATTCGCATTATAGCCATGTTAGGTGCGAGTGTAGAACCGGGGAGTAAAACATATTAAGATGGTGGTATGGCATAACATTGTATAAGGAGGAGACCTAAAGTGGCATCTACCCAGCTGGACATATAGAACCTATAGGTCTACCAAAATAAAAGGGGAAACCACATAGTATTACAAAAATGATGCCAGATCATACTCTCTATTAAGGCCCAGTGGATGAAGGGTCTCTAATGTATGGATCCAAAAGGCCTCCCTACGTTTTACATGGGCCACTCGGTCACCACCCCGTCTGTTAGGAGGGATATGCTCAATGACTTGGAACTGTAGTTGTGAAACACTATGGCCTTGATTGCTGAAGTGTGACGGGATGGGTAATAGAAGATTCTTGCACCGGATCGTGGATTTGTGTTTGGAGATGCGATCACGTATGGACTGCGTGGTTTCTTCCGCGTAGAGGAGTCCGCAGGGGCATTTGATCAGATATATGACCCATGATGAGGCACACGTGAAATACCCTGGGATACGGAATGTTTTGCCAGAACGAGGATGATGAAAGGAAGAACCCTTAAGGACATTGTGGCATTGCGCACAGTTGAGGCATGGGAAAGTCCCCGTGCGGGGATTTTGTAGAAATTGTTGGCGAGGTGAGGCTTTACACGACCCCACGTCTGCCCTTACGAGAGAATCTTTCAGGTTCAATGGGCGTTTGAAACTAGGGAGAAATGGATTTTGAAATTCGGGTACCTGAGGATAAGCTTTAGATAGTAAATGCCAATTTTGACGGATAGACCTGTGTAAGATATATGCGAATGGATGGTAAGTGTGTATAAATGGAATTCTGTTGGTGGCTCTGTTTGGACGTGGAGGAGAAGGTATGACGGCCTGTTGTAGTACTGATGATGGGTAGCCCCGTTCAGAAAATTTAGTGGACATCTCCTGAAGACGAAGAGGCCTTAGGTCTCCGTCTGATACAATTTTGGACACCCGCTGAAACTGAGACTTGGGTACCGATTTCTTTGTAGCGGGAGGGTGGAAGCTTGTGAAATGTAACAGGCTATTCCGATCGGTGCTTTTAGTATACAAATCGGTGGAGATGGAACCGTCTGACTGGAGGATAACCATTGTGTCCAAGAAGTTTATCCGTGTATCATCGTGGGACATAGTAAAAGAGATGCCCGGCCAGGCTGTATTGAGCCAGCCGAAGAAAGAGGCGAGGGCCTCCAACGTACCCCCCCATATGCAGAAAACGTCATCGATGTAGCGTTTCCATAAAACCACGTTATCATTGAATAGAGGATGAGAATATATGTGGCTCTCCTCGAAGTCGGCCATATAGCAATTAGCATATGGGGGCGCTACGTTGGAGCCCATCGCGGTCCCACGGATCTATAAGTAGAAGTCGTCCTGGAACATGAAGACATTTTTGGTTAGGATAATGGTTAGTAAATCGACGCATAAATTGATTTGATCAGGTAAAAAATTGGACTTAGTAAGAAGCTTATGGACCGAATTGATACCCTCTATGTGAGGAATAGACGTATACAGGTCTTTAACATCCATGGTGACTAAAATTGACCCTGGAGGAATGGGTCCCAGGTCTTTGAGGATTTTAAGGAAAGACCCTGTGTCTAAGATGTAAGATTTAGCTAATCGTGTCAGAGGAGTGAGAATTTTCTCAAGGTATACTGCCAGTGGGGAAAGAATGGAGTCGGTAGAGGCGACTATCGGTCTACCCGGCGGTTTTTCCAGGTTTTTGTGGATTTTAGGAATGGTATATTTTTTGTATATTACACTAAGGTGTGGGAACCTACCTTAGCACCATCCTCACAGTAGTGCACACGGTTTTTTCTACTATAGGTATACAGCAAGAACTTGTGCCCATGATATATATGACCTGGGACAAGTGATGAGCAAGAGTGCTCGAATATCGTGTTATCCAAGCATGCTTGGGTGCTATCGAGTATCTCGGGCGTGCTCAATATGTTTGAGTCCCCATGGCTGCATGTCTCACGGCTGTTACAAAGCAACAAACAGGCAATCCCCACATGTGTTGTGGCTGTCTAACAGCTGAGAGACATGTAGCCGCGAGGGGACTCAAACATATTACTCGAGCATACCATGACTGTTGATTTGGCCACTCATAATATTTTTACTCCCTCTGATATATTTCATCTTTTTTTTCAGGCTAATGATGGTCTGTTTTTCTTCCATTGAGAAATCCTATGACTGCATGTTGTGGGTTCACAGCAACAGCTTCCAAATGTAAATGCCACACCTAGAATCAGCTCCAGATATTTTACCTGCTTAATTGATGATGAATTAATGAGGGAATAGCTCATGCAACCCATTAAAGAGCTTTTAAGATAATTGTCCACTTACCTTTGCTCCCATTTAAGGGAACCTGTCACCCCCAAAATCAAAGCTAAGCTAAGCCCACCAGCATCAGGGGCTTATTTCTGTAATGCTGTACATAAGCCCCCGATGTATCCTGAAAGATGAGGAAAAAGAGGTTAGATTATACTCACCCAGGGGCGGTCCCGCTGCGGTCCGGTCCGATAGGCGTCGCGGTCCGGGGCCCCCCATCTTCTTACGATGATGTCCTCTTCTTGTATTCACGCTGCGGCTCTAGCGCAGGCGTACTTTGTCTGCCCTGTTGAGGACAGAGTAAAGTACTGCAGTGCGCAGGCGCCGGGAAATGTCAGAGAGGCCCAGCGCCTGCGCACTGCAGTACTTTGCTCTGCCCTCAACAGAGCAGACAAAGTACGCCTGCGCTGGAGCCGCAGCATGAAGACAAGAAAAGGACGTCATCCTATGAAGATGAGACCGTGACGCCCATCAGACCTGGACCGCACTGGGACCTCCCCGGGTGAGTATAATCTAACCTCTTTTTCTCATCTTTCAGGATACATCGGGGGCTTATCTACATCATTACAGAATGCTGTAGACAAGCCCCTGATTCTGGTGGGCTTAGCTCATCTTCGGGGGGTGATAGGTTCCCTTTAAAAAGAGGCATCTACATATTAAGAAGCTGTAATTCCTAAACTCTTACTACAATTAGGATATGTGAATACTCTCAAATTAAAGCCAAGAGTCTGCACTTTAAGCCCTTATTGATTATATAACTGGATCTTGAACACGTTTTGGTAAAAAGCTAAAATGCCAAAACTTGTGTCACTGTGCAAATTTCTGGACCTAATTGTGTTTGAAAGCCAAATGGTGCACCCTAGACTGGCGAACAATATACATCTATATAGTTGGCATATATGAAGAAAGAAGGAAAGATGTGGCACTCACCGAGTCGTGTTGTAATAAAAGTCCTTTATTACTCCGTCACATGGATTAAGGACATCATATCATAGGCTGCGGGTACGTGCGAGGGTGCATGGTGACTGAGGACATAAGATCTGGGGGTTGGAACAGCACTGAAAAAAAAAGTTAAAATTGCAAATGCTAAACAGCTAAAAAAATGGCGCAATATCAACAGGTTTCATTCCTGCCAGTCCTGGTATGATGTGTGATTTCTTTGCATCTTCATTCTGAAACAAAAAAAAATATGATTCCATTGCCACATACAGAATCATAAATGCAGCTTATATGAGGCCTGTATGTTGGATGATGACTGACCCCTGACCTTTATTACCCGTCTAGTTTACTGGGCACAGCGCCATACCTGCTGTTGTGGCTGTGTCTGGTACTGCAGGAGCAATGTAAATGGGGCACGCAGGACTAATCAACAGCAGGTCAGACCCAGAGAGCGCTTCTGACATCTGAAATTTGCTTCAGTAAATAGTGCCAGTAAAGGGACCCCTGGAAATGGGTCATCCAACTTCCCCGGGCATCTGAACGGCAAATTTTCCTAAACAGGATATGGCGAAACTTCATAGTTTTGGTACTGGATTTACGGAAGACAACATCAGCCCTTTTGACCTATTAGGGCCACACTGACGCCATACGGTAACTGATCGTGTCTGTATGAAAGGGGCTGCCCTAGATCCAGTACTGATTTGTTATTTTTAAGTCATTGACTTGGAGGAAATCAAAGGAAACTACATCTCTGGGATGCAGCCCCTGTGTGAACAAGTGTTTGCCCCCTTCCTGATTTCCTATTATTTTGAATATTTGTCACGCTTAACCCCTCAATGACCTATGACGTGCTATGTCCGTAATGGGTCGCCTCCCTCTCTTTGGTGTGGGCTCCGGCGATGAGCCTGCACCATTTCCGGCACATGACAGCTGATCCAATCAGCTGTCATGTTCCCCTAACAGCTGCTGGTGGAATCGCGATCCACCCGCAGCTGTTAAGTAGTTAAATGCTCCTGTCAATCTCTGATATTTAACTCATGCAAACCAGCTGCGTGTTTTAGCTCCGCCCATCGGCACCTGTGTCCCATGACTGCAGGTCACCGATTGGTTGGCATGACAACCCAGGGCCTGAAGGAGACCCCTGTGGTTGTCATTACCAATCTTCTATGAACACCACCTAGCGGTCAGCGTTCATAGTATATGAGCATTTTAGCTATATAGAGCAAGGCTGAAGCCCTGCTATGTGTAGCACAAGCGATCAGATGATCGCAGATTCTAGTCTCCCATGGAGACTATTGAAGCAAGTAAAAAGTAAAAAAAAAATAAATAAATAAAAATATTTTAAAAATTAAAAAAAAATAAAAGTTCACATCACCCCCCTTTTGTCCCATTCAAAATAAAACATAAAAAACCCAAAACACATATTTGATATTGCCGCGTTCAGAATCACCCGATCTATCAATATATAAAAAGAATGAATCCAATCTGTAAACGGCATAACGAGAAAAAAATCAAAGCTCCAGACCTTTTGATCACTGCAACATTGCAATAAAATGCAAAATAGTATCATTAAAAATGTCAGCTCGGAGCGCAAAAAATAAGCCCTCACCCAACTCCATAGCCCGAAAAATGGAGACTCTACGGGTCTCGAAAAATGGTGCCATTTTATTTATTTTAACAAACTTTGGATTTTTTCACCAATTAAATAAAAAAGAACTTATACATGTTTGGCATCTACAAACTCATAATGACCTGATGAATCATAATTGCAGTTTCAGTTTTAGAATTTAGTGAACATGGTAAAAAAAAAAACCACAATTGTGGAATTGCACTTTTTTTTGCAAGTGAACCGCACTTAATTTTTTCCCATTTTCTAGTACATGATATGTTAAAAGGAATTGAATCTTTTAAAAGTAAAACTCATCCCACAAAAAACATGCTCTCACACGGCCATATTGATGGAATAACAACTGAGTTATGGCTCTGGGAATAAGGGGAGCAAAAATGGAAAATACCCCTGGTCGTTAAGAAGTTAAATGTTTCCGGTCAGCAAACAAATTTAATTAGTAGACAAAGATAACACAAGTAAACACAAAATACAGTTTTTAAATGAAGGTCTTTATTATTAAGGGAAAAAGAAATCCAAACCTACTGGGCCCTGTGTGAAAAAGTGATTGCGCCCTGCCCCTTAAAACGTAAATTAACTGTGGTTTGTCACATCTTTGGGAATCTGAGTTCTCATTCCCTAGCCACACCCAGGCCTAATTACTGCCAGACCTGTTCTCAATCAAGAAATTACTTAAATAGGACCTGCCGGACAAAGTGAAGTAACCAAAAGGACCTCAAAAATTAGTCAGGATGCTGCGATCCAAAGAAATTCTGGAAACAAAGTAATTGAGATCTATCAGTCTGGAAAAAGTAAAAAAAAAAATTCTAAAGCTTTGGGACTCCAGCGAACCACAGTGAGAACCATTATCCACAAATGACGAAAACATGGAACAATGGTGAACCTTCCCAGGAGTGGCCAACAGACCAAAATTACCCCAAGAGGGCAACGATGACTCATCAAAGAGGTCACAAAAGACTCCACAACAACATCCAAAGAACAGCAGGTCATTGTTGATGACTCCCCAATAAGAAAGAGACTGGGCAAAAATGGCCTGCATGGCAGAGTTCCAAGACAAACAACACTGCTGAGCAATAAGAACACAGAGGCTTGTCTCAGTTGTGCCAGAAAACATCTTAATGATCCCCAAGACTTTTGGGAGGAAACTCTGTGGACTGATGAGACAAAAGTTGAACTTTTTGAAGGTGTATGTCCCATTACATCTGGCGTAGAAGTTACACAGCACTTCAGAAAAGGAACATCATACCAACGGTAAAATATGGTGGTGGTAGTGTGATGGTCTGGGGCTGTTTTGCTGCTTCAGGAACTGGAAGACTTGCTGTGGTAAATGGAACCATCAATTCTGCTGTCTATAAAAAAAATCCTAAAGGAGAATTACAACAATTCTGCAAAGATGAGTGGCCAAAATTCCTTCAGAGCAATGAAGCAAAGGAGAAAGACTCATTGCCTGTTATCGCAATCACTTTTTCACACAGGGCCCCGTAGATTTGGATTTCTTTTTCCGTTAATAATAAAGACCTTCATTTCAAAACTGCACTTTGTGATTACTTGTATTATCTTTGTCTAATATTTACATTTGTTTGGTGACCTGAAAAATTCAAGTGTGACAAACATGCAGAGGAATAGGAAATCAGGAAGGAGGCTCACGGCAGCTTGACCCCTTAGATTCTCCTGAAAATTGTGACAGCACTACTTACAGCAAAGTTCCCACCATGAGTATTTTGTGCTTTTGATGCTGCAGATTGTAACACATATACATTACAGTGGGGAATATAAGTATTTGATATACTGCTGATTTTGCAAGTTTTCCCACCTACAAAGAATGGAGAGGTCTGTAATTGTTACAGACCAAGTTTTCACAAATTGCAGCAGGGATTTTGGCCCACTCCTCCATACAGATATTCTCCAGATCTTTGTCATGATGGAAGGCCCAGCCACGACCCATCTTCCATAGCCTTACTGAAGGAAGTAGGTTGTTGGCCAAAATGTTGCAATACATGACCAAATCCATCCTCCCTTCAATACAGTGCAGTCGTCATATCCCCTTTACAGAAAAACACCCCAAAGTATGATGTTTCCCCTTTATTGCTTCATGGTTGGGACGGTGTCCTTGGGGTCGAACACATCCTTCTTCTTCCTCCAAACACAGCAAATGGAGTTGATAGCAAAAAGTTATATTTATTTGGACTCCCATGACAGCACCACGAGAGAGGGGATCCGCCCTTCAGGAACAGGAAACCTACAGATACAAAAAGGGCGGCACCTCTCCCACGTATCAGTTGGTTTCTTGTTCCTGTAGGGACTGGATCCTACAGAAGAATCCTATGGATCCCAGACCGGATGGCCGACTTAGGTAGCGGGGGGGGCCTTCTACCTCGGCCGGTGCAGAGTTCCTGGAGACGCCATGGTGGTCCTGGCTGGGCTGCATGGCGGTGGTGTTCGCAGTAGGGAGTGGAGTCCAGAGGATCTCCATCTCCATGGAGGCCAGCGCTGGGTGAGTATTCCCCCAAGATCTTCGGCTCCGGCGGTGCAGGCCGGCAGGGTTGCGTGGAAAGCCGGGGTCGTGATGGTGGACGCTGTCTGGAGCGCCACTGGCATGCCGGGGTTCCGGCGCTGCTCTGGACGCATTCAGGAAGTGTTGATGGACCGCGGTGACGTCGGAGGCAGGGCCGGCGTGCACTTCCTGGTCACCGGGGTTGCTGCGCATGAGTGGCAATTCCAAGATGGCGGCACCCACTGGAATTGAATGCCGGACACACGCAGGGCCCTCTGGCCGGTCGGCTGCACCTGTGGGGGCGGAGAGCTAATCAGGGGTCAGCGCATGGCAGATCTGCTGACCGGAAGAGGGGATTTAAGCAGGCTCCAGGTTTGGACCCATGCTTCTGGCCTCCTTGTCGGTTCATGACAGAAAGAGATCGTGGGGGGCAACCTCAGCTGCTGGAGGAGGTGCGACAGAAGCCTAAAGATAAGGAGCGTGAGAAGAGGAGTGACCTGTCCAGTCGTAAGAGATCCTCCAGGCAGGGTTCGGGAGCATCGACTGTGAAAACACCCCCTCATATTTCGGTACCTTTTCACCGCAGGCACTGGTAACTGATCTATGCGAATGTTCAATCAGTGACGCGGTCCCCCCTTATATTTTTTGTTTTAGGGGAAGAAGTGCATAGGTAAGGCAAAGCATAAGGAATGCACCCTCTGTGGAGTCCCCTTACCAGATTCATGCCCAAAAAAATTATGCACCCCCTGTATCCTGCAGATGGTGAGGTCTCAAGGAAGGGAAGGGGTGGAGTGGCATAAGGTCTAGATAGACTATATTGCTTTTACTGCCATCCCTCAGGTAGCAGAAGAATCTCTTAATGTTACTGCAAGCCTGAAACAGATGGTCAGGGCAGAAGTAAGAGAATCCCTGAAGTCCCTGTCTCAAGCAGGAAGCTCAAAATACAATGCCCCTTTAGACTCATTCTTCGGCGGAAAGGGAAAGAGATGAGGGCTCCTACGATTCAGTCCCCTCGTCCTCTTCGTGAGAGGAAGACTCTGCCCGCTTCTGTCTGCCCCTGGATTGGGTAGATAAGTTGGTAAAAATGATCAGGGGAATGATGGGCATAGCGGAACCCAAACCACAGCTATCCAGACAGGAGATCATGTTCAGTGGGCTGGATCAAAGAAAGCGAAGGTCTTTCCCATTAAACGAAAAGATCCAGGAGCCAATCTTCCGGGAATGGAAAATGCCTGAAAAGAAGGGCTCTTTACCACCAGCTCTTAAACACAGATACCCCTTTGACGACCCGGCAGTCAACACCTGGGATAAAGCCCCTAACTTAGATGCTGCAGTGGCCAAGGTATCGAAACGAGCCTCGCTACCGTTGGAGGATATGGGGACCCTTAAAGATCCCCTTGACAGGAAGGCAAAACCTGGGAGATGGCGGCCGATTCCCTAGGAACAGCGGTAGCATCAACGTGTACGGCCAGATCAATGATGGTCTGGCTGGACCAATTGGAGTCCCAGTTAAAGGAAGGGAAGGGATACAATTCTAAGTGCCCTACCAGTGATTCAGGAGGCCGCAGCCTTCCTTTCTGATTCCTAAGTTGACTCGGTTAAAAAGGCGGCCAGAGCAGCAGGACTTGCTGGATAAAGCAAGGGATGATAAAAAGAAATTCCCTAATTTATCATCCATGTCCTACTGTCATTCTTTCAATAGAAAACGGTTTAATCAGGGAAGAAAGCATATATTATCACTCACTAGAGACCATTTCAGATGGGGAGATAAACGAAGGAGAGGTACAGGCTTTATGTTCAGACGTTCTTCAAGAGAGCGTAAGAAACCTGACCAATGAATAGCAATCCCTGTGGGGGGGAGATTGTCGGCCTTCCTTCCAGCATGGTTAAATAGTGACTGGGTGCGGAGCATAATAACTGATAGACTCCGGCTTGAGTTTAGTTACATCCTGCAGGATAATTTTAAGTTAACTCCCCGGCGCTCTTCCTCTCTTGATCAGACGGCATTGGAAGCAGAGCTTTTGAGTCTATGCCTTAAAAATGTCCTGGTAGAGGTTCCGGAATCCGAGAGTGGTAGAGGGTTCTACTCTCCTCTGTTCCTTATTCAGAAACCAGACAGATCATTTAGAACCATTATTAACCCCTTTACCCCTAAGGGTGGTTTGCACGTTAATGACCGGGCCAATTTTTACAATTCTGACCACTGTCCCTTTATGAGGTTATAACTCTGGAACGCTTCAATGGATCCCAGTGATTCTGACATTGTTTTCTCATGACATATTGTACTTCATGATAGTGGTAACATTTCTTTGATATTACCTGCGTTTATTTGTGAAAAAAAAACGGAAATTTGGCGAAAATTTTGAAAATATCGCAATTTTCCGACTTTGAATTTTTATGCAATTAAATCACAGAGATATGTCACACAAAATACTTAATAAGTAACATTTCCCACATGTCTACTTTACATCAGCACAATTTTGGAACCAAAATTTTTTTTTGTTAGGGAGTTATAAGGGTTAAAAGTTGACCAGCAATTTCTCATTTTTACAACACCATTTTTTTTTAGGGACCACTGTTATGATACGGTGGTCTAGGAGCAACATGGAACGAGCTCTGAAGGAAGTGGTAACTGTACTGACCGCAGTCCCTAAGCTCAACACACTAGAAGTAGCTGTGGAATGCTCCTAACTCTCCCTAGGCATCTCGTCACAGCCTAAGAGCTAACTACCCCTAAAGAAAGAAGCAGGAAAGCTATCTTGCCTCAGAGAAAATCCCCAAAGGATAGATTAGCCCCCACAAATAATGACTGTGAGTGGAGAGGGAAAAGACAAACACAGAATGAAACCAGGATGAGCACAGGAGCCCAGTCTAGCTAAATAGATAGGACAGGATGGAATACTGTGCGGTCAGTATAAAACACTACAAAAATCCACGCAGAGTTTACAAAAAATCTCCACACCTGACTAAAGGTGTGGAGTGCAAATCTGCCTCCCAGAGCTTCCAGCAAGACAGAATTCATTCACACTGATAAGCTGGACAAACATAGAAAGCACAGAATGGATAAGTCCACAATCTATGGACAGAAAAGAGCAAGCAAAAACGTAGCTTAGCTGAACTGGTCAGGATAACAGGGAACTCCAAAGAGATGTGAATCCAACCAGGAACCATTTACAAGTGGCACTGGCTGAAGAAAGAGCCAGGCCTAAATAGCAGAGCAGAAGAGACGATAAGTGGAGGCAGCTGATGACAGCTAACTCCAAGGAGCAGCCATACCACTAGAAACCACAAGAGGGAGCCCAAGAGCAGAACTCACAAAAGTGCCACTTACAACCACCGGAGGGAGCCCAAGAGCGGAATTCACAACAGTACCCCCCCCCTTGAGGAGGGGTCACCGAACCCTCACCAGAGCCCCCAGGCCGATCAGGACGAGCCAAGTGAAAAGCACGAACCAAATCGGCGGCATGGACATCGGAGGCAACAACCCAAGAATTATCCTCCTGGCCATAACCCTTCCACTTGACAAGATACTGAAACCTCCGCCTCGAAAAACGAGAATCCAAAATCTTCTCAACCTCATATACCAACTCTCCCTCAACCAACACCGGGGCAGGAGGGTCAACCGAGGGAACAACGGGCACCACATTTCTCCGCAACAAAGATCTATGGAAAACATTATGAATGGCAAAAGAGGCTGGAAGAGCCAAACGAAAAGACACCGGATTAATAATTTCAGAAATTTTATAAGGACCAATAAACCGAGGCTTAAACTTAGGAGAAGAAACCTTCATAGGAACATGACGAGAAGACAACCAAATCAAATCCCCCACACGAAGCCGGGGACCAACACACCGACGGCGGTTAGCAAAACGTTGAGTCCAAATCTGCTGCAGCCTGTCCACTACAGAATCAACACCAGGACAATCAGAAGGCTCAACCTGCCCAGAAGAAAAACGAGGATGAAAACCAAAATTACAAAAGAAAGGTGAAACCAAAGTAGCCGAACTAGCCCGATTATTAAGGGCAAACTCGGCCAACGGCAAGAAAGACACCCAATCATCCTGATCAGCAGACACAAAGCATCTCAAATAGGTCTCCAAGGTCTGATTAGTTCGCTCAGTTTGGCCATTAGTCTGAGGATGAAACGCCGAAGAAAAAGACAAATCAATGCCCATCCTAGCACAACAGGCCCGCCAAAATCTAGAGACGAACTGAGAACCTCTGTCAGACACAATATTCTCCGGAATGCCATGCAAACGAACCACATGCTGAAAAAATAATGGAACCGTATCTGAGGAGGAAGGCAACTTAGGCAAAGGTACCAGATGGACCATTTTAGAGAACCGGTCACAAACAACCCAGATAACAAACATCTTCTGGGAAACAGGAAGATCTGAAATAAAATCCATGGAAATATGCGTCCAGGGCCTCTAAGGGACCGGCAAAGGCAAAAGCAACCCACTAGGGCGGGAACAGCAAGGCTTGGCCCGGGCGCAAGTCCCACAGGACTGCACAAAAGCACGCACATCGCGCGACAAGGAAGGCCACCAAAAGGACCTAGCAACCAAATCTCTGGTACCAAAAATCCCAGGATGACCAGCCAACACTGAACAATGAACCTCAGAAATTACCTTACTTGTCCATCTATCAGGAACAAACAGCTTCCCCACTGGACAGCGGTCAGGCCTATCAGCCTGAAATTCCTGAAGCACCTGCTGCAAATCAGGGGAGATAGCAGAAAGAATCACCCCCTCCTTAAGAATGCCAACCGGCTCAAGGACTCCAGGAGAATCAGGCGAAAAACTCCTAGAGAGGGCATCAGCCTTAACATTCTTAGATCCCGGAAGATACGAGACCACAAAATCAAAACGGGAGAAAAACAGGGACCATCGAGCCTGTCTAGGATTCAGCCACTTGGCCGACTCGAGGTAAATCAGATTCTTATGATCGGTCAGGACCACAACGCGGTGTTTAGCCCCCTCAAGCCAATGTCGCCACTCCTCAAACGCCCACTTCATAGCCAACAACTCCCGATTGCCGACATCATAATTGCGTTCCGCAGGCGAAAACTTTCTGGAAAAAAAAGCACACGGTTTCATCGAAGAACCATCAGACTCCCTCTGAGACAAAACGGCCCCTGCCCCAATCTCAGAAGCGTCGACCTCAACCTGAAAAGGAAGAGAAACATCCGGCTGACGCAACACAGTGGCAGAAGTAAATCTGCGTTTAAGCTCCTGAAAGGCCTCAACAGCCTCAGAGGACCAATTCGTCACATCAGCGCCTTTCTTCGTCAAATCAGTAAGGGGCTTAACCACACTGGAAAAGTTGGCAATGAAACGGCGATAGAAATTAGCAAAGCCCAAAATTTTTTGAAGACCCTTCACAGATGTGGGTTGGATCCAGTCATGAATAGCTTGGACCTTAACAGGATCCATTTCTATAGACGAGGGAGAAAAAATAAAACCCAAAAAAGAGACCTTCTGAACTCCGAATAGGCACTTAGATCCCTTCACAAATAAAGCATTATCACGAAGGATCTGGAACACCATCCTGACCTGCTTCACATGAGACTCCCAATCAGCGGAAAAAATCAAAACATCATCCAAATATACGACCATGAATTTATCAAGATAATTGCGGAAAATATCATGCATGAAAGACTGGAACACAGATGGAGCATTAGAGAGCCCAAATGGCATCACAAGGTATTCAAAATGGCCTTCAGGCATATTAAATGCAGTTTTCCATTCGTCACCCTGTTTAATACGAACAAGATTATATGCCCCTCGGAGGTCAATCTTAGTAAACCAACTAGCCCCCTTAATCTGAGCAAACAAATCAGTAAGCAAAGGCAAGGGGTATTGGAATTTGATCGTGATCTTATTAAGAGGACGATAATCAATACAGGGTCTCAAGGAGCCATCCTTCTTAGCAACAAAAAAGAAACCCGCTCCCAATGGTGACGAAGAGGGCCGAATATGCCCCTTCTCCAAAGACTCCTTAACATAACTCCGCATGGCGGCATGCTCTGGCACAGACAGATTGAAAAGTCGTCCCTTAGGGAACTTGCAACCAGGAATCAAGTTAATAGCGCAATCACAGTCCCTGTGCGGAGGAAGGGAACTGGACTTGGGCTCATCAAATACATCCTGGAAATCTGACAAAAACTCAGGGACCTCAGAAGAGGGGGAAGAGGGAATTGACATCAAAGGAACGTCACTATGTACTCCTTGACAACCCCAACTAGTCACCGACATAGTTTTCCAATCCAGCACCGCATTATGTTCCTGTAACCATGGAAATCCCAGTACAACAACATCATGCAGGTTATGCAACACCAGAAAACGGCAATCTTCCTGATGTGCAGGAGCCATGTACATAGTCATCTGTGTCCAGTACTGAGGTTTATCCTTGGCCAAGGGTGTAGCATCAATACCCCTCAAAGGAATAGGGCTCTGCAAAGGCTGCAAGGAAAAACCACAGCGCCTGGCGAGTTCTAAGTCCATTAAGTTCAGGGCAGCGCCTGAATCCACAAATGCCATGACAGAAAAAGACGACAATGAGCAAATCAGGGTCACAGATAAGAGAAATTTAGGCTGTATAGTACTAATGGTAACAGACCTAGCGACTCTCTTAGTACGCTTAGGGCAATCAGAGATAACATGAGCTGAATCACCACAGTAAAAACACAGCCTATTCTGACGTCTGAATTCCTGCCGTTCTATTCTAGTCAAAATCCTATCACATTGCATAGGTTCAGGACTTTGCTCAGAGGATACTGCCATATGGTGCACAGCTTTGCGCTCGTGCAGACGCCGATCAATCTGAATGGCGAGAGACATAGATTCGCTCAAACCGGCAGGCGTAGGAAAGCCCACCATAACATCTTTAAGGGTTTCAGAAAGACCTTTTCTGAAAATAGCAGCCAGAGCCTCTTCATTCCATTTAGTGAGCACAGACCATTTTCTAAATTTCTGGCAGTATAACTCTGCCGCTTCCTGACCTTGACACAAGGCCAACAGGGTTTTTTCTGCATGATCCAGAGAATTAGGTTCGTCATACAATAATCCGAGCGCTTGAAAAAATGCATCTACATTTAATAATGCCGGATCCCCTGTTTCAAGAGAAAAAGCCCAGTCTTGAGGGTCACCACGCAGCAAGGATATGATGATTTTTATTTGCTGAATAGGATCACCAGAAGAACGGGCTTTAAAAGTAAAAAACAATTTGCAGTTATTTTTAAAGTTCAAAAACTTGGATCTGTCCCCAAAAAACAAATCAGGAGTAGGAATTCTAGGCTCTAAAGCCGGAGTCTGGACAACATAGTCCTGGATACTCTGTACTCTTGCAGCAAGTTGATCCACACGAGAAAACAAACCCTGAACATCCATGCCAAAGCATATATCCTGAACCACCCAGATATCAAGAGGAAAAAAAAGACAAACCAGAGCACAGAAAAAAAATGGTTCAGAACTTCTTTTCCTTCTTTTGAGATGCATTTAATTCATTTTTGGGCCACTTGTACTGTTATGATACGGTGGTCTAGGAGCAACATGGAATGAGCTCTGAAGGAAGTGGTAACTGTACTGACCGCAGTCCCTAAGCTCATCACAACACTAGAAGTAGCCGTGGAATGCTCCCAACTCTCCCTAGGCATCTCGTCACAGCCTAAGAGCTAACTACCCCTAAAGAAAGAAGCAGGAAAGCCATCTTGCCTCAGAGAAAATCCCCAAAGGATAGATTAGCCCCCCACAAATAATGACTGTGAGTGGAGAGGGAAAAGACAAACACAGAATGAAACCAGGATGAGCACAGGAGGCCAGTCTAGCTAAATAGATAGGACAGGATGGAATACTGTGCGGTCAGTATAAAACACTACAAAAATCCACGCAGAGTTTACAAAAAATCTCCACACCTGACTAAAGGTGTGGAGTGCAAATCTGCCTCCCAGAGCTTCCAGCAAGACAGAATTAATTCACACTGATAAGCTGGACAAACATAGAAAGCACAGAATGGATAAGTCCACAATCTATGGACAGAAAAGAGCAAGCAAAAACGTAGCTTAGCTGAACTGGTCAGGATAACAGGGAACTCCAAAGAGATGTGAATCCAACCAGGAACCATTTACAAGTGGCACTGGCTGAAGAAAGAGCCAGGCCTAAATAGCAGAGCAGAAGAGACGATAAGTGGAGGCAGCTGATGACAGCTAACTCCAAGGAGCAGCCATACCACTAGAAACCACAAGAGGGAGCCCAAGAGCAGAACTCACAAAAGTGCCACTTACAACCACCGGAGGGAGCCCAAGAGCGGAATTCACAACAGTACCCCCCCCCTTGAGGAGGGGTCACCGAACCCTCACCAGAGCCCCCAGGCCGATCAGGACGAGCCAAGTGAAAAGCACGAACCAAATCGGCGGCATGGACATCGGAGGCAACAACCCAAGAATTATCCTCCTGGCCATAACCCTTCCACTTGACAAGATACTGAAGCCTCCGCCTCGAAAAACGAGAATCCAAAATCTTCTCAACCTCATATACCAACTCTCCCTCAACCAACACCGGGGCAGGAGGGTCAACCGAGGGAACAACGGGCACCACATTTCTCCGCAACAAAGATCTATGGAAAACATTATGAATGGCAAAAGAGGCTGGAAGAGCCAAACGAAAAGACACCGGATTAATAATTTCAGAAATTTTATAAGGACCAATAAACCGAGGCTTAAACTTAGGAGAAGAAACCTTCATAGGAACATGACGAGAAGACAACCAAATCAAATCCCCCACACGAAGCCGGGGACCAACACACCGACGGCGGTTAGCAAAACGTTGAGTCCAAATCTGCTGCAGCCTGTCCACTACAGAATCAACACCAGGACAATCAGAAGGCTCAACCTGCCCAGAAGAAAAACGAGGATGAAAACCAAAATTACAAAAGAAAGGTGAAACCAAAGTAGCCGAACTAGCCCGATTATTAAGGGCAAACTCGGCCAACGGCAAGAAAGACACCCAATCATCCTGATCAGCAGACACAAAGCATCTCAAATAGGTCTCCAAGGTCTGATTAGTTCGCTCAGTTTGGCCATTAGTCTGAGGATGAAACGCCGAAGAAAAAGACAAATCAATGCCCATCCTAGCACAACAGGCCCGCCAAAATCTAGAGACGAACTGAGAACCTCTGTCAGACACAATATTCTCCGGAATGCCATGCAAACGAACCACATGCTGAAAAAATAATGGAACCGTATCTGAGGAGGAAGGCAACTTAGGCAAAGGTACCAGATGGACCATTTTAGAGAACCGGTCACAAACAACCCAGATAACAAACATCTTCTGGGAAACAGGAAGATCTGAAATAAAATCCATGGAAATATGCGTCCAGGGCCTCTAAGGGACCGGCAAAGGCAAAAGCAACCCACTAGCGCGGGAACAGCAAGGCTTGGCCCGGGCGCAAGTCCCACAGGACTGCACAAAAGCACGCACATCGCGCGACAAGGAAGGCCACCAAAAGGACCTAGCAACCAAATCTCTGGTACCAAAAATCCCAGGATGACCAGCCAACACTGAACAATGAACCTCAGAAATTACCTTACTTGTCCATCTATCAGGAACAAACAGCTTCCCCACTGGACAGCGGTCAGGCCTATCAGCCTGAAATTCCTGAAGCACCTGCTGCAAATCAGGGGAGATAGCAGAAAGAATCACCCCCTCCTTAAGAATGCCAACCGGCTCAAGGACTCCAGGAGAATCAGGCGAAAAACTCCTAGAGAGGGCATCAGCCTTAACATTCTTAGATCCCGGAAGATACGAGACCACAAAATCAAAACGGGAGAAAAACAGGGACCATCGAGCCTGTCTAGGATTCAGCCACTTGGCCGACTCGAGGTAAATCAGATTCTTATGATCGGTCAGGACCACAACGCGGTGTTTAGCCCCCTCAAGCCAATGTCGCCACTCCTCAAACGCCCACTTCATAGCCAACAACTCCCGATTGCCGACATCATAATTGCGTTCCGCAGGCGAAAACTTTCTGGAAAAAAAAGCACACGGTTTCATCGAAGAACCATCAGACTCCCTCTGAGACAAAACGGCCCCTGCCCCAATCTCAGAAGCGTCGACCTCAACCTGAAAAGGAAGAGAAACATCCGGCTGACGCAACACAGTGGCAGAAGCAAATCTGCGTTTAAGCTCCTGAAAGGCCTCAACAGCCTCAGAGGACCAATTCGTCACATCAGCGCCTTTCTTCGTCAAATCAGTAAGGGGCTTAACCACACTGGAAAAGTTGGCAATGAAACGGCGATAGAAATTAGCAAAGCCCAAAATTTTTTGAAGACCCTTCACAGATGTGGGTTGGATCCAGTCATGAATAGCTTGGACCTTAACAGGATCCATTTCTATAGACGAGGGAGAAAAAATAAAACCCAAAAAAGAGACCTTCTGAACTCCGAATAGGCACTTAGATCCCTTCACAAATAAAGCATTATCACGAAGGATCTGGAACACCATCCTGACCTGCTTCACATGAGACTCCCAATCAGCGGAAAAAATCAAAACATCATCCAAATATACGACCATGAATTTATCAAGATAATTGCGGAAAATATCATGCATGAAAGACTGGAACACAGATGGAGCATTAGAGAGCCCAAATGGCATCACAAGGTATTCAAAATGGCCTTCAGGCATATTAAATGCAGTTTTCCATTCGTCACCCTGTTTAATACGAACAAGATTATATGCCCCTCGGAGGTCAATCTTAGTAAACCAACTAGCCCCCTTAATCTGAGCAAACAAATCAGTAAGCAAAGGCAAGGGGTATTGGAATTTGATCGTGATCTTATTAAGAGGACGATAATCAATACAGGGTCTCAAGGAGCCATCCTTCTTAGCAACAAAAAAGAAACCCGCTCCCAATGGTGACGAAGAGGGCCGAATATGCCCCTTCTCCAAAGACTCCTTAACATAACTCCGCATGGCGGCATGCTCTGGCACAGACAGATTGAAAAGTCGTCCCTTAGGGAACTTGCAACCAGGAATCAAGTTAATAGCGCAATCACAGTCCCTGTGCGGAGGAAGGGAACTGGACTTGGGCTCATCAAATACATCCTGGAAATCTGACAAAAACTCAGGGACCTCAGAAGAGGGGGAAGAGGGAATTGACATCAAAGGAACGTCACTATGTACTCCTTGACAACCCCAACTAGTCACCGACATAGTTTTCCAATCCAGCACCGCATTATGTTCCTGTAACCATGGAAATCCCAGTACAACAACATCATGCAGGTTATGCAACACCAGAAAACGGCAATCTTCCTGATGTGCAGGAGCCATGTACATAGTCATCTGTGTCCAGTACTGAGGTTTATCCTTGGCCAAGGGTGTAGCATCAATACCCCTCAAAGGAATAGGGCTCTGCAAAGGCTGCAAGGAAAAACCACAGCGCCTGGCGAGTTCTAAGTCCATTAAGTTCAGGGCAGCGCCTGAATCCACAAATGCCATGACAGAAAAAGACGACAATGAGCAAATCAGGGTCACAGATAAGAGAAATTTAGGCTGTATAGTACTAATGGTAACAGACCTAGCGACTCTCTTAGTACGCTTAGGGCAATCAGAGATAACATGAGCTGAATCACCACAGTAAAAACACAGCCTATTCTGACGTCTGAATTCCTGCCGTTCTATTCTAGTCAAAATCCTATCACATTGCATAGGTTCAGGACTTTGCTCAGAGGATACTGCCATATGGTGCACAGCTTTGCGCTCGTGCAGACGCCGATCAATCTGAATGGCGAGAGACATAGATTCGCTCAAACCGGCAGGCGTAGGAAAGCCCACCATAACATCTTTAAGGGTTTCAGAAAGACCTTTTCTGAAAATAGCAGCCAGAGCCTCTTCATTCCATTTAGTGAGCACAGACCATTTTCTAAATTTCTGGCAGTATAACTCTGCCGCTTCCTGACCTTGACACAAGGCCAACAGGGTTTTTTCTGCATGATCCAGAGAATTAGGTTCGTCATACAATAATCCGAGCGCTTGAAAAAATGCATCTACATTTAATAATGCCGGATCCCCTGTTTCAAGAGAAAAAGCCCAGTCTTGAGGGTCACCACGCAGCAAGGATATGATGATTTTTATTTGCTGAATAGGATCACCAGAAGAACGGGCTTTAAAAGTAAAAAACAATTTGCAGTTATTTTTAAAGTTCAAAAACTTGGATCTGTCCCCAAAAAACAAATCAGGAGTAGGAATTCTAGGCTCTAAAGCCGGAGTCTGGACAACATAGTCCTGGATACTCTGTACTCTTGCAGCAAGTTGATCCACACGAGAAAACAAACCCTGAACATCCATGCCAAAGCATATATCCTGAACCACCCAGATATCAAGAGGAAAAAAAAGACAAACCAGAGCACAGAAAAAAAATGGTTCAGAACTTCTTTTCCTTCTTTTGAGATGCATTTAATTCATTTTTGGGCCACTTGTACTGTTATGATACGGTGGTCTAGGAGCAACATGGAATGAGCTCTGAAGGAAGTGGTAACTGTACTGACCGCAGTCCCTAAGCTCATCACAACACTAGAAGTAGCCGTGGAATGCTCCCAACTCTCCCTAGGCATCTCGTCACAGCCTAAGAGCTAACTACCCCTAAAGAAAGAAGCAGGAAAGCCATCTTGCCTCAGAGAAAATCCCCAAAGGATAGATTAGCCCCCCACAAATAATGACTGTGAGTGGAGAGGGAAAAGACAAACACAGAATGAAACCAGGATGAGCACAGGAGGCCAGTCTAGCTAAATAGATAGGACAGGATGGAATACTGTGCGGTCAGTATAAAACACTACAAAAATCCACGCAGAGTTTACAAAAAATCTCCACACCTGACTAAAGGTGTGGAGGGCAAATCTGCCTCCCAGAGCTTCCAGCAAGACAGAATTAATTCACACTGATAAGCTGGACAAACATAGAAAGCATAGAATGGATAAGTCCACAATCTATGGACAGAAAAGAGCAAGCAAAAACGTAGCTTAGCTGAACTGGTCAGGATAACAGGGAACTCCAAAGAGATGTGAATCCAACCAGGAACCATTTACAAGTGGCACTGGCTGAAGAAAGAGCCAGGCCTAAATAGCAGAGCAGAAGAGACGATAAGTGGAGGCAGCTGATGACAGCTAACTCCAAGGAGCAGCCATACCACTAGAAACCACAAGAGGGAGCCCAAGAGCAGAACTCACAAAAGTGCCACTTACAACCACCGGAGGGAGCCCAAGAGCGGAATTCACAACAGACCACATCTCATTTGAAGTCATTTTGAGGGGTGTATATGATAGAAAATACCCAAGTGTGACACCATTCTAAAAACTGCACCCCTCAAGGTGCTCAAAACCACATTCAAGAAGTTTATTAACCCTTCAGGTGTTTCACAGGAATTTTTGGAATGTTTAAATAAAAATGAACATTTAACTTTTTTTCACAATTTGTCCTGAGTACGCTGATACCCCATATGTGGGGGTAAACCACTGTTTGGGCGCATGGGAGAGCTCGGAAGGGAAGGAGCGCCGTTTGACTTTTCAATGCAAAATTGACAGGAATTGAGATGGGACGCTATGTTGCGTTTGGAGAGCCACTGATGTGCCTAAACATTGAAACCCCCCACAAGTGACACCATTTTGGAAACTAGACCCCCCAAGGAACTTATCTAGATGTGTTGTGAGAACTTTGAACCCCCAAGTGTTTCACTACAGTTTATAACGCAGAGCCGTGAATATAAAAAAATAAAAAACTTTCCCCCCAAAATTATTTTTTAGCCCCCAGTTTTGTATTTTCCCGAGGGTAAGAGGAGAAATTGGACCCCAAAAGTTGTTGTCCTATTTGTCCTGAGTATGCCGATACCCCATATGTTGGGGTAAACCCTTGTTTGGGCACACGGGAGAGCTCGGAAGGGAAGGAGCACTGTTTTACTTTTTCAACGCAGATTTGGCTGGAATTGAGATCGGACGCCATGTCGCGTTTGGAGAGCCCCTGATGTGCCTAAACAGTGGAAACCCCCCAATTATGACTGAAAGCCTAATCCAAACACACCCCTAACCCTAATCCCAACAGTAACCCTAACCACACCCCTAACCCTAATCCCAACAGTAACCCTAACCACACCCCTAACCCTAATCCCATCAGTAACCCTAACCACACCTCTAACCCTGACACACCCCTAAATTTAATCCCAACCCTATTCCCGACCGTAAATGTAATCTAAACCCTAACCGTAACTTTAGCCCCAACCCTAACCCTAACTTTAGCCCCAATCCTAACTGTAGCCTTAACCCTAGCCCCAACCCTAGCCCTAACCCTAGCCCTAACCCTAGCCCTAATGGGAAAATAGAAATAAATACATTTTTTTCATTTTTCCCTAACTAAGGGGGTGATGAAGGGGGTTTGATTTACTTTTATAGCGGGTTTTTTAGCGGATTTTTATGATTGGCAGCCGTCACACACTGAAAGACGTTTTTTATTGCAAAAAATATTTTTTGCGTTACCACATTTTGAGAGCTATAATTTTTCCATATTTGAGTCCACAGAGTCATTTGAGGTCTTGTTTTTTGCGGGACGAGTTGACGTTTTTATTGGTAATATTTTCGGGCACGTGACTTTTTTTATCGCTTTTTATTCCGATTTTTGTGAGGCAGAATGACCAAAAACCAGCTATTCATGAATTTCTTTTGGGGGAGGCGTTTATACTGTTCCGCGTTTGGTAAAATGGATGAAGCAGTTTTATTCTTCGGGTCAGTACGATTACAGCGATACCTCATTTATATAATTTTTTTATGCTTTGGCGCTTTTATACGATAAAAACTATTTTATAGAAAAAATAATTATTTTTGCATCGCTTTATTCTGAGGACTATAACTTTTTTTTAAATTTTTTTTACTGATGATGCTGTATGGTGGCTCGTTTTTTTGCGGGACAAGATGACGTTTTCAGTGGTACCATGGTTATTTATATCTGTCTTTTTGATTGCGTGTTATTCCACTTTTTGTTCGGCGGTATGATAATAAAGCGTTGTTTTTTGCCTCGTTTTTTTTTCTTACGGTGTTTACTGAAGGGGTTAAGTAGTGGGACAGTTTTATAGGTTGGGTCGTTACGGACGCGGCGATACTAAATATGTGTACTTTTATTTTTTATTTAGATAAAGAAATATATTTATGGGAATAATATATATATATTTTTTTCATTATTTAAGTTTTTTTTTTTTACACATGTGGAATTTTTTTATTTTTACTTTGTCTCGGGGGGGGGGGGGACATCACAGATCACTGATCTGACAGTTTGCACAGCACTCTGTCAGATCAGTGATCTGACTTAGAGCACTGCAGGCTTACCAAGCGCCTGCTCTGAGCAGGCACTTGGTAAGCCACCTCCCTCCCTGCAGGACCCGGATGCCGCGGCCATCTTGGATCCGAGCCTGCAGCGAGGAAGGAAGGTAAGAGACCCTCGCAGCAATGCGATCACATCGCGTTGCTGCGGGGGTCTCAGGGAAGCCCGCAGGGAGCCCCCTCCCTGCGCGATGCTTCCCTGCACCGCCGGCACACCGCGATCATGTTTGATCGCGGTGTGCCGGGGGCGGTCCGTGACCGCTCCTGGCACATAGTGCCGGATGTCAGCTGCGATAGGCATCTGACACCCGGCCGCGATCGGCCGCGCTCCCCCCGTGAGCGCGGCTGATCGCGTATGATGTACTATCCCGTCGGTGGGCATACGGGCCCACCCCACCTCGACGGGATAGTACGTCACATGTCAGAAAGGGGTTAACCCCTTCACAAACTTGCCCTTTTCCGTTTTTGCTTTCTCATTTATCGCTCCCCTCCTTTCCAGAACCATAACTTTTTTATTTTTCCGTCAATATGGCCATGTGAGGGCTTGTTTTTTGCTGGACAAGTTGCACTTTTGAACAACATCATTTAAGCATGTCGTGTACTAGAAAACGGGGAACAAATTCCAAGTGCGGTGAAATTGCAAAAAAAAGTGCAATTCCACACTTGTTTTTTTGTTTGGCTTTTTTGCTAGGTTGACTAAATGCTAAAACTGACCTGTCATTATGATTCTCCAGGTCATTACGAGTTAATAGACACCAAATATGTCTAGGTTACATTTTATCTAAGTGGTAAAAAAAATTCCAAACTTTGCTAAAAAAAATTGCGCAATTTTCCAATACCCGTAGCGTCTCTATTTTTCGTGATCTGGGGTCAGATGAGGGCTTATTTTTTGCGTGCCAAGCTGGCGTTTTTAATGATAGCATTTTGGTGCAGATACGTTCTTGTGATCGCCCGTTATTGTATTTTAATGCAATGTCGCGGCAACCAAAAATCGTAATTCTGGCATTTCGAATTTTTTTCTCGCTACGCTGTTTAGCGATCAGGTTAATCCTTTTTTTTATTGATAGATCGGGCAATTCTGAACCCGGCGATACCAAATGTTTGATTTTTTTTTTATTGTTTTATTTTGAATGGGGCGAAAGGGGGGTGATTTAAACTTTTATATTTTTTATTTTTTTCATATTTTTTTTTTACTTTTGCCATGCTTCAATAGCCTCCATGGGAGGCTACAAGCTGGCACAGCCTGATAGGCTCTGCTACATAGCAGCGAACATCAGATCGCTCCTGTGTAGCTGAATTACAGGCTTGCTATCAGCGCCGACCACAGGGTGGCGCTCACAGAAAGCCGGCATCAGCAACCATAGAGGTCTCAAGGAGACCTCTGGTTGCTAAACCGACGCATCGCTGACCCCCGATCATGTGACAGGGTCGGCGATGCGCTCATTTCCGGCCCGTTGGCAGGAAGCGCCGGTTAAATGCTGCTGTCAGCATTTGACAGCGGCACTTAACTAGTTAATATTGGCGGGTGAATCGCGATTTCACCCGCCGCTATTGGGGGCACATGTCAGCTGTTCAAAACAGCTGACATGTCCCGGCTTTGAGGTGGGCTCAGCGCTGGAGCCCACATCAAAGCAGTGGATCCGACCGCCGCTGTAATAGTACGGTTCAACAATAAAGATGTTGTTTGAAAACTGTTTCATGGCAGTCGTAGATTTAAAAGATGCGTACTAACATATACCTATCCATGCAGATTTTCAGCAGTTCCTAAAGGTGGTGGTTTTCATGGGAGGGGTAGTCCGCCATTTTTAGTTTAGGGCACTTCCCTTCGGTCTATCAGCTGCCCCTAGGGTATTCGCGAAAATAGTTGCCGAGGTCATGACTCTTTTACGGGAGTTAAATATTCTTATTGTTCCCTACTTAGATGACTTCATCATAGTGGATAATTCAGCAGATCATTGCTTATCACAAGTAGGAAGAGCGAGGGCCAGCCAAGAGCACCTAGGCTGAATAATAAATTACGAAAAATCCCGGTTGCCGCCCTTAAAAATTCTGAAGTTTCTAGGTCTACTGTTAGATTCTGAAGCCCAACAGGGTCTTCTACCGCCAGACAAGTTAATACACATTCAACAACAGACGTTAAGGGCAATTGATAGACCCTTCATGACCCTCAGACAGGCCATGTCCCTATTAGGCCGGCGTCACACACAGCGTATGAAAATACGGTCCGTATATTACGGCCGTAATATGCTGAAAAGTCCCGAAAATAGTGGTCCGTAGCTCCTCCATAGGCAGGGTGTGTCACCGTTTTTTGTGCATGGCATCCTCCGTATGTAATCCGTATGGCAGCCGTAATGCGTGTTTTTATCACAGGCTTGCAAAACCGACATACGGCTATACAAGGGATCCATGTGTTAAAAAAAACAAAAAAAAAAACATATATACTGTCTCTCTCTCTCTATATATATATATATGTGAGGGAGACACATATATGTATATATATTATTACTTCATACAGCGCGAGATAGCAGAAAGCCGGTAATTCAATTGCCGGCTTTTGCTTTCTCCTTCCTAAAACCCAACATGATATGAGACCTGGTTTACATACAGAAAACCATCTCATATCACCATTTTTTTTGCATATTCCACACTACTGTTAGTAGTGTGCCTATGCAAAATTTGGCCGTTCTAGCTAGTAAAATAAGGGGTTAAATGGCGGAAAAAATTGGCGTGGGCTCCCGCACAATTTTCTCCGCCAGAGTAGTAAAGCCAGTGACTGAGGGCAGATATTAATAGCCTGGAGAGGGTCCACGGTTATTGGCCCCCCCCCCTGGCTAAAAAAACCTGCCCCCAGCCACCCCAGAAAAGGCACATCTGGAAGATGCGCCTATTCTGGCACTTGGCCACTCTCTTCCCATTCCCGTGTAGCAGTGGGATATGGGGTAATGAAGGGTTAATGCCACCTTGCTATTGTAAGGTGACATTAAGCCAAATTAATAATGGAGAGGCGTCAATTATGACACCTATCCATTATTAATCCAATACTAGTAAAGGGTTAAAAAAAACACACACACATTATTAAAAATTAATTTATTGAAAAAATCACAAAGGCTGTTGTATTAATTTATTCTACTCTCAATCCACTCACTGAAGACCCTCGATCTGTAAATAAAAAAAAAATAATAAACCAACAATATACTTACCTTCCAAGGATCTGGCACGTCCAACGATGTAGATCCATCTGAAGGGGTTAAAATATTTTGCAGACACGAACTCCGCTAATGCAGGATGCTCATTTCTGCAAAACCCCGGCGAATGAAGCTAAATATAGGTCAATGATCTATATTTAGCTTCATTTGCGGTGAGGCGCCCTCTGCTGGCTGTTCCTAGATCGTGGGAACTTTCCTAGAAAGCTCCCAGGCTCGAGATCATAAGAGGGCGCCCTCTGCTGGTTGTCCTCATATGAACTCGAGCAAGCAATAAAATACTCCAACAACCATTGTTTTTATTTCATTAAAATAATTTTAAATAAGGCTGGGGTCACATTGCGTTTTGGTCAGAGCGCTAACGGACAGCGTTGCACGGCGAAATTAACGCCATGCAACGCGTCCGTTAGCGCTCCCATTGCCCGCAATGTACCAGCGCATTGCGACGCGCCGGTCTTTTGTAGCGCGCCTCGGACGCTGCTTGCAGCGTCCGCGGCGCGCCCGAGGTCCGTTCCCCGCTCTCGCAGATCGGGGATCTGCGAGAGCGGGGACGTTAACGCGACCCCCAAACGCGACCCTTTAAAAACATTGCGTTAGCGCAATCTGCTAGCGCTAGCGCTAAACGGATTGCACTAACGCAATGTGACCCTAGCCTAATGTGTTTGTGTTTTATTTAACCCTTTACTACAATTGGATTAATAATGGATAGGTGTCATAATTGACGCCTCTCCATTATTAATTAGGCTTAATGTCACCTTACAATAGCAAGGTGGCATTAACCCTTCATTACCCCATATCCCACCGCTACACGGGAATGGGAAGAGAGTGGCCAAGTTCCAGAATAGGCGCATCTTCCAGATGTGCCTTTTCTGGGGTGGCTGGGGGCAGATATTTGTAGCCAGGGGGGGCCAATAACCATGGACCCTCTCCAGGCTATTAATATCTGCCCTCAGTCACTGGCTTTACTACTCTGGCGGAGAAAATTGCGCGGGAGCCCACGCCAATTTTTTCCGCCAGTTAACCCTTTATTTTAAGAGCTAGAACGGCCAAATTTTGCAGATACACACAGTGTGGAATCTGCAAAAAAAATGGAGAGAAGGCATGGTTTACTGTATGTAAACCATGTCTCAAATCATGTCGGGTTTTAGGAAGGAGAAAGAAAAAGCCGGTAATTGAATTACCGGCTTTCAAGCTGTATAGCGCTGGAATAAATATTAATATATATACATATATGTGTCTCACTGACATATATATATATATATACCTATTCTATGTGTACACATTTATTCTACCTATTCTACTGTAAGCTGTCAGTGTGATTTTACTGTACACCGCACTGAATTACCGGCTTTTCTCTCTAACAGCGCTGCGTATTTCTCGCAAGTCACACTGCTTGTCCGTGTGTAATCCGTATTTTTCACGCTTCCATAGACTTTCATTGGCGTATTTCTTGCGCAGTACGGTGACAAACGCAGCATGCTGCGATTTTGTACGGCCGTAGAAAGCCGTATAATACTGATCAGTAAAATACGGCAGATAGGAGCAGGGGCATAGAGAATAATTGTGCCGTATTTTTTGCGAGTTTTACGGACGTAGTTTCTGCGCTCTTACGTCCGTAAAACTCGCAAGTGTGAAGCCGGCCTTATGGGGAAGGAGACAGTAGGTCGAGGGTTGCAGTAGCTCCAATGGTGTTGAGGTGGCCATGTGGTCATTACAGGCTGTAAGCTTCCTTGAAGAGGTGGGTTTTCAGGTTTCTTTTGAAGGATCCAAAAGTAGTGGATAACCGGATGTGTTGGGGCACTGAATTCCAGAGGATGGGTGATATTCGGGAGAAGTCTTGGAGGCGATTGAGTGAGGAGCGAATAAGCGTGGAGGAAAGGAGGAGGTCTTGGGAGGACCGGAGATTACGTGAGGGAAGATATTGAGAGATTAGTTTGGAAATATACGGAGGAGAAAGGTTATGGATGTCTTTGTAGGTCAGTGTTAGTAATTTAAACTGGATACGCTAGGAAATTGGGAGCCAGTGAAGGGATTTGCAAAGAGTTGAAGCAGGAGTGTAGCGAGAAGAGAGATTAATTAGTCGAGCAGCAGAGTTAAGGATGGACTGGAGGGGTGCGAGAGTGTTAGAAGGTAGGCCACAGAGGAGTATGTTGCAGTAGTCGAGGCGGGAGATGATTAGGACATGCACAAGCATTTTGGTAGAGTGTGGGTTGAGGAAAGGACGGATTCTGGAAATATTTTTGACCTGGAGGCGACAGGAGGTGGTGAGAGCTTGCGGTTTGAAGGACAGGGCAGAGTCAAGGGTTACTCCGAGGCAGCAGATTTTGGGGACAGGGGAAAGTGTGATTTCATTTATTCTGATAGATAGATCAGGTAGATATTGATATTGGGTGACATCGTGGTCCAGGGACAATGGGACTCCCAGGTGGGAGCCTCATCCAACCAGAGGGAGTTGTTGGCAATTGAGTTATCAGTTATAAAACTCCTCGTTTATCTACAGGGTCACCATGTCAAGATTCTTTCGGACAACCAGGTGGTGGTAGCCTATGTCAATCACCACGGTGGAACATGTTCTGAGGCTCTGATGCAAATAGCAGATCGCCGTTTCAGTCTTTGACAGCACTTCATATCAGAGGGAAGGAAAACGTAAAAGCAGACTCCCTAAGCCGCAATACTCTAAAGGTACCGTCACACTAGATGATATCGCTAGCGATCCGTGACGTTGCAGCGTCCTGGCTAGCGATATCGTCCAGTGTGACAGGCAGCAGCGATCAGGCCCCTGCTGTGTTGTCGCTGGTCGGGGAAGAAAGTGCAGAACTTTATTTGGTCGCTGGACTCCCCGCAGACATCGCTGAATCGGCGTGTGTGACACCGATTCAGCGATGTCTTCACTGGTAACCAGGGTAAACATCGGGTAACTAAGCGCAGGGCCGCGCTTAGTAACCCGATGTTTACCCTGGTTACCATCCTAAAAGTAAAAAAAAACAACCACTACGTACTTACCTACCGCTGTCTGTCCTCCAGCGCTGTGCTCTGCACTCCTCCTGTACTGGCTGTGAGTGTCGGTCAGCGGGAAAGCAGAGCGGTGACGTCACCGCTCTGCTTTCCGGCCGCTGTGCTCACAGTCAGTGTTTACCCTGGTTACCAGCGAAGACAGTTAGCGATATCGTCTAGTGTGACGGTACCTTTACTCTTAAAGTGAAGGTCTCAGCCCTTGGTGCTCTGTTCTCTTGTAATATTGCCAATAACTATTGGATTTCTAGGATTCTTAAAGCAGCTGGTAGAGCTAGACCCATACACAAAAACAAAAGGGTGCCATGGGATCTCAACCTAGTCCTTTCAGCTGACAGAGGCCCCATTTGAACCCCTGGAGTCAGCTTCAATTAAGATGCTATCCCTTAAAACGGCTTTCTTGGTAGCAATAACATCTGCTCGTAGAGTAGGGGATATCCAGGCACTTTCTAGACTTTCCCCTAATACAGAGTTCTTACAGGACAGGGGAGTCCTAAAACCGGACACAGCCTACTTGCCCAAAGTAGCATCCCACTTCCACCGGTCACAGGAGATAGGATGGTAAGGACTTTCTCCCTAACCCTTCTAACCCTAACAAAGAGAAACTCCATACATTAGAAGATGCCTACTAGAATATATCTCGGCTACTAATGCTTGGGAAAAGGATAATGCATTATTTTCATCCTTCCAAGGTCCTAGGAAAGGGCTTAGAGCAGTGTTCCCAAACTCTGTCCTCAAGAGCCACCAACAGTATTGCACAGGTGATGGAATTATTGCCTGTGCAGGTGATGGAATTATCACCTGGGCAATACTAAGGAAATACTGAACACATGACCTGTTGGTGGCTCTTGAGGACCGAGTTGGGGAACACTGGCTTAAGCTAATTTCACACTTCCGTCATTTGGGCTACGTCTCAATGCATCGTTTTGGAGAAAAAACACATCCTGCAAAGTTGCCAGCAGGATGCGTTTTTTCTCCATAGACTTGCATTAGCGACGCATGGCCACACGTCATGCGACGGATGCGTCGTGTTTTGGCGGACCGTCGGCACAAAATAAGTTCAATGTAACATTTTTTTGTGCGACGTGTCCGACATTTTCGACTGCGCATGCGCGGCCGAAACTCCGCCCCCTTCTCCCCGTAACTCACAATGGGCAGCGGATGCGTTATAAAACTGCATCCGCTGCCCACGTTGTGCTAAATTTAGCACAACGTCCGTCGGGCCGACGGAAGTGTGAAAGTAGCCTGCGAGTATCAAAATGCACGCTAGCCAAATGGATTAGGGAGGCTATCTCTCTGGCTTATACAACAGGTGGGGGTCCGGCTCTGCAGAATCTGAGGGCGCATTCTACCTGGGCCATGGCATCGTCTTGGGCGGAAAGATCGGGAGTGTCATTCGACCAGATATGTAAAGCGGCCACATGGTCATCCCCTTCCACCTCTTTTTAGACACTATCGGTTGGACTTGGGGTTCTCCTCAGATCTCATCTTCTGGTTAAGGGTGCTGCAGGCCATAGTCCCTCCCTAAGGTAGTTTACATCTCTGTAATTCTCTCGTGTTGCTGTCATGGGAGTCTGAATAAAGCATTAAGTTACTTACCGGTAACAGCATTTTTCGGAGGCCCATGACAGCACCCTTAGTTCCCTCCCTTTCACGTGAGGGCTGCACTTCTTCTTATACAGTTTCACGTGTGATAATTAACTTACAGTTAAAATGGGATTTTTGTATATAATTGTATATATTGTTTATATATGTGTTCCATTAACCGCGGTAGTCCTCTCAGGCACTGAAATATAACTGATACATGGGAGAGGTGCCGCCCTTTTTGTATCTGTAGGTTTCCTGTTCCTGAAGGGCGGATCCCCTCTCTCGTGGTGCTGAAATGGGCCTCCGAAAAATGCTGTTACTGGTAAATAACTTAATGCTTTTGGTCTCATCTGACCCCATGTCCTTCACCCATTCCTCCTCTGGATCATCAAAATGGTCATTGGCGAACTTCAAATGGGCCTGGTCATGTGCTGGCGACAGCAGAGGGACCTTGTGTGCCCTGCAGGATTATAATCCATGACTGCATAGTGTGTTACTAATGGTAATATTTGAGACTGTGGTCCCAGCTCTCTTCAGGTCATTGACAGGTCCTCACATGTAGTCCTGGGCTGATTCCTGACCTTTCTCAGAACCGTCCTCATCCCATGATGTGAGATTTTGCACGGAGCCCCAGACGGAGGAAGACTGACCGTCATCTTGTGTTTCTTCCATTTTCAAATAATTGTGCCAACAGTTGTCTTCTCACCAAGCTGCTTGCCTATTGTCCTGTAGCCCATCCCCGCTGTGTGTAGGTCTACAGTTTTGGCCCTGGTGTCCTTAGCTGTTTGGTCTTGGCCATGGTGGAGAGGTTGGAGTGTGATTGATTGTGTGGACAGGTATCTTTTATACAGGTAATAAGTGCAGAGTAGGAGGTTTCTTAAAGAAAAAACTAACAGGTCTATGAGAGCCTTAATTCTTGCTGGTTGGTAATACTTAGGCTACGTTCACATTAGCGTTACGCTAATGTGCGTCGCTGTTGCGTCGGCGACGCAGCGGCGACGCGCCCCTATGTTTAACATAGGGGACGCGTGCGTTTTTTTGGTCGCGTTTTTCGACACGTGCGTCGTTTTCGACGCTAGCGTCGGACGCAAGAAAATGCAACAAGTTGCATTTTTCGTGCGTCCGATTTTCGTCAAAAAACGACGCACGCGTCGCAAAACGCAGCATTTTTGCGCGCGTTTTTTGTGCGTCGTGCGTTGCGTCGCCGACGCACCGGCGCGCAACGCAAATGTGAACGTAGCCTTACCGCAAGAGTAACTGACATGTCGCAGATATAAAAAATGCACCGCAGGTGAAAAAAAACCCGCAGAGGGCATGAGATTTCTATAAATCCCATCCACTTTGCTGGAACGGTAAGGTGCTGCGAATTTTTTTTTTGCAGAACAAGAATACATAGACAAAATCCTCGCTGTCGGAATTTGGCCTAAGAGGTTGGGGATTGGGGGACGGTGTTTTTGTGACGCCTGTAACGACATGATTGTGGGCCGCTGATGGCATTGTCATGGCAGACGGGGGACGCTGAAGGCCGCGGTGTCGGCCATGCTTGTACACCTATACAGCCTGGGATAATTATATGATAGATTGCAGGTTAAAAGAAACATATAAAATGCTAATAAATATTTGAAAAATAAATATATAGATAAAAATACAAACATAAAAATAGAATATAAAACATAAATAAAAAATGTAATAAAAAAATATATAAAAAGAACAGAAAGTCGCATTGACCCCAAAAAGGTGGTGATAAAACTACAGCTTGTAACCACAGGGAAAAAAAGCTCCAGGAGGAAAAATTGAAAATGAGGTGATGAAATACTGCAATGTTTATTAGCCTTGGGGACCAACTTTCCCCTATTTCTGTGCTGTCTTGGCCATGCAGAGTTGTAGGAAAGCTGGGGATGGCGGCCATGGTGGTGGTGGGAATCAGATAGGGACAGGACTTGAGGGAGGAAATGTCTGCAGGCTCTGCTCACACAGGGCTGAGGTAGGGGCTGCGGTCTCCATGGACGCCCCCTGCACAGACCTCCCTCCTCTGCTCCCCGCCTCTGACACGTCCTCCATGGCCCCCGCCGCCGCCGCGGTCGTGCTCCTTCTCCTGCCGGGGCTGCTGCTCCCGTCCTCCGGTGAGGAGCCCTCACCTCCCGCCCTGGTCATTGCGCTCCTGGCCCGTAACGCCGCACATGCGCTGCCCTACAGCCTGGGGGCGCTAGAGAGGCTGCACTACCCTAAGGAGAGGACCTTCATCTGGTGAGAGGCCATTGCTGCAGTCACTACAACTCCCAGCATGCACAGTGCAAGCGAGTGGGGTCTCATTGCTGGCAGAAAGTTGCCCTAAGTCTGACTTTTCTCAGTGTGAGCCCGTTCTCTGTCTTTATGCAGCCATCTTTAGGTGCCCTTTATCTGTAATTTACTGTTATTTTTGTCTTTTGCGCAGGATTGTGACCGACCACAATGAGGACGAGACCCTGGAGGTGCTGCGGCGGTGGCTGGAGTCGGTGCGGCCCTCGTATCGCTCCGTGGTGTGGAGAGCGCAGAAATCGCCCAGGTGACGTCCGCACGCCCGGGCCTGTTACGTAGATACGCCACATACCTCGCCATAAAGCTGAGTGGTCCGAGCGCCGGGCTGGCAACTTCCATTCTTCTTCTCCTGGACTAGTTTTTTTCCAAAGTTGAGGAAGGAAAAAAAAACGCAACATGCAGCATTTTTTTTTTCTGTGGCAAAGACCCGCATGAATTGGGCGCCATTGCTGATGGATCCGACGCTGCAGCTCCATTTAGTCTATGGCGCCGATGAAGGCAGCGCTGCGGAGCCATACACCTAGGGCACACGCTCTGCCAGCGGCTCCTAGAAACCCCTCCTGGCCATGGTCTTACAGCTAGGGGGGCTGATCTAAGGTCTTACACTTATGTAGGCCATAGGACCCCGTTAATTGGTTTAATCGATCTAACGTCACCGACCCAATGTGATGGCTCCTATGTGACCACTTGCGAAATGTTTCCTTTGGTTCTGAGCACTGCTTGGCGGCATTATTTCGGCAGTGCATGGAGCCGGTACTATAGGGCACATGTTTATTCTTGCCTCTATTCTTTGCTTTATAGATGGTATCCTGAAGAAACCGGTCCCAAGCAGTGGCCCGAGGAGCGCTACGAGCACGTGATGAGGCTCAGACAGGAGGCCTTGGATTACGCCCGAGAGATCCAGGCCGACTATATTCTGGTAAGGCCTCATTCACACCTCGCTGGTCCCATACCTTTTCTAGACATGATTTCTTACCAGATAGAACATGCTCCTGCTATAGTCTGTGGGGCTGTTCACATGTTCGTTGCGGACTGAAGAAAAATGGCGACTTGTCCTATTTTGATCCGAGTCTTCAATGGGGGGGGGGAAGGGTTAGTACACCGCAGATACCTGCCCACTAGCCTCTGTGCTATATGAGAAGGGCACCAAGCCCAGTGCTGGAGACAGAGGATTGTACGCAGCAGAGCAGTCTAACCTCGGCATCTTCCAGTTCACAGATGCAGACAACGTCCTGACCAATGTTCAGACGGTGCAGCTGCTCATGGCCTTGAATAAGACCCTGGTAGCGCCCATGTTGGATGCCCAGACTGGATTCTCCAACTTTTGGTGCGGCATAACTCCGCAGGTACGTGACCAATAATGCAATCATTTTCGCTGGACCCTAGGAGGGCACCAGCTGTGGTGGTCTGCAACAGGACTGCCCCTTAAAAAGGGTTGTCTAAAGTTTGGAGGTTATTGGGGCTCTTGAGTCCTAGCAGATTGATCATGCGCATTACCTCTCCATTCATCCTTAATCTGACCCCCGGAGCTAACGGCGCAGCACTCGGCTGTTTTTTTTGGCACTCCCGTTAGAATGAATGGAGCAGTAGTGCGCATGATCTGCCTGCTCTGATTCAGAGCCCCTATTCTCAGGATTGGTGTGGGTCCTAGTGGTCATCCCTCTCCCCCCAGTAATCGAGACGTTACCCCCTAATGTTGTTAGTAATTATTTGCATTCCTGTTGGCAGGGCTTTTATCGCCGGACCCCAGATTATTTCCCCACAAAGAACCGCCAGCGTGTCGGGTGCTTTCCTGTCCCCATGGTGCACTCCACCTTCCTGCTGGACCTGCGCAAGGAAGAAAGCAGTAAGCTGGCGTTTTACCCCCCTCACCCGAATTACACCTGGACCTTTGATGATGTCATCGTTTTTGCATACTCGTGTTTGGCGTCCGGTACGTATAGGAAGACATCGGTCTTTTCCATGGCTTTTTCCCGGTGGTTGGTAACCATTTTTGTTTCAGGAGTACAAGGTTACATTTGCAATGAGCATCGCTTCGGATACATCAATGTACCACCACTGCCACACCAGGACCTGGAGGACGACCAGCTGAATTTTGTACACCTCATACTGGAAGCAATGGGTGAGCAACGACCCTTCTAGAGAGGATCGTAATGGTGTATGTTGGCCTTTAGGTCGTGGCCATAGATACATACACATGAGCCACAATAATCAAGGGTGTCAAACTGCATTCCTCGAGGGCTGCAAACAGGTCATGTTTTCAGGATTTCCTTGCATTGCACACGTGATAATTTAATCACCTGCAGAGAATGATTCCAGCACCTTGTGCAATGCTAAGGAAATCTTGAAAACACGCATGGTTTGAGGCCCTCGAGGAATGCAGTTTGACAACCCTGACAATAATTGTGCTATAGTAGGGAACTGCGTTCACAGCTGAAATCTCCCAGCATCCTCTGCTTGTTCAGTGTTCAGAATATGGGGATTTGCGGCAGCAGGAATCTTTCTGAATGTGATCGCCTTCTGTAATGGAGCCGAGGAGGAGAATCCTCTAAGAGCGGTCTGTTACTCGCATCGGTCACCGCAGCACATTCACCTTCGGCTTTTTGTCTTGCAGTGGAAGGCTTCCCATTCACTGCATCCACGTACGTGCCCCTGCCGGAAAAGCAACCAGACAAGATGGGATTTGATGAGGTTTGTGCACATGGTATGTTTTTGGGTGCCCATGTCCGGGAGGAGAGATCTTTCTGAAATGCTCAGTGTATTGGACACCATTTCCATTAGTGTGATGTGATAGAAGGATGACGATGACGACCCCCGAGCTAACAGAAACGATCTGGGGTCCTACGACCTCTGCACGACATCCCTGTCAAGCCCCTCTCCTGTAATGCAACTGTTTATCTGCTTTAGGTATTTCTCATAAATCTTCTCCGTCGCCCTGAACGTCGCGAGAGAATGCAAAGATCCCTGTATGAACAAGAAATATCCTGCCGGGTGGTGGATGCCGTGGATGGAAGGTAACCTCATATCGGATCCTACCTAAAGACAGCGGATTCCTGTCCAAAAATCACGGATTAATATTAAGCCCACATGTCCTTTCATAAAGACCTCCGCAGCTGAGCTATTAAGAGGCTCTGAAGTAGCTGAGGTGTGTATTGAGGTTCTGCAGCAGCTGAGGTATGTATTTTGAGGTTCTGCAGCAGCTGATGTATTATGAAGCTCTGCAGCAGCTGAGATATGATATTTTGTAGCAGCTGAGGTGTGTATTATGAGGTTCTGCTGCAGCTGAGGTATTATGAAGCTCTGCAGCAGCTGAGGTATGAGGTTCTGCAGCAGCTGAGATGAGGTTCTGCAGCAGCAGAGGTGTGTATGATCTGCAGCAGCTAAGGTGTGTATAATGAGGTTCTGGAGCAGCTGAGATATGAGGTTCTGCAGCAGCTGTGTGTAATGAGGCTCTGCAGTAGCTGAGGTGTGTATTATGAGATTCTGGAACAGCTGAGATATGAGGTTCTGCAGCAGCTGTGTGTAATGAGGCTCTGCAGTAGCTAAGGTGTGTATTATGAGATTCTGGAGCAGCTGAGATATTATGAGGTTCTGCAGCAGCTGAGGTGTGTATTATGAGGTCCTGCAGTAGCTGAGTTGTGTATTATGATCTGCAGCAACTGAGGTGTGTATTATGAGATTCTGGAGCAGTTCAGGTGTGCATTATGTTTTGTGTAATACAGACTGCAGCTGCTGCAGAACTTCTTCAACAAAACATGCCAATCTATGGTTGGCAAAGTAGAAGGAACTTCCGCCACAAGCGATGTTCCTCAGGCCGCTGTTGCAGCTTACAGAGGCGGTGCTGGTCTCTTAGGCTACGTTCACATTTGCGCCGCTCCCGGCTGCGTCGGGCGCAGCCGCGGCAACGCACGCGCCATGCACCCCTATATTTAACATGGGGGCGCATGGACATGCGTTGCGTATGCGTTTTGCGATGCATGCGTCGCTGCAGCGCATGCATCAGGGCGCAGGGAACGCTGCATGATGCAGTTTTTCCTGTGCCCAAAACCATGCAAAAAGCGACGCATGCGTCGCAAAACGCAGCGTTTGTGCATGCGTTCATATTTGCGTTGTGCGTTGCGTTGCGTCGCCGACGCAGCGCCACACAACGCAAATGTGAACGTAGCCTAATGGACAGAACATAATATCTGCACACAATTCTTACATACCTGTATAGATATGCATCATGAGTATTATAAATCAGAATTTTGTTTTATTTCCATTCATGGCGTTTTCCTTTGGTCCCCAAAGAGTCTCGGCAGCTGCTGCACAACCTGTCCATACAGGGAAATGCTGAGCTTAACGTCAATCCATCAGGTTCTGCAGCAGCTGGGCTGTGCACTGTACAGTAGAGGAGTATCTCAGGGGGGAAGCAAGCGTTGGGCCTGATGGGGGGAGCAGGGATGGATGCTGTGAGACCTGTCAGCGGCGTAGACTGCAACCTGCACTGCTCATCAGATCAGACAGCCGCTGTGCGAGGTCCTGTAGACCCGGCGCAGTCTAACGTCAGAGCGCAGCAGTCCTGCAGATGCCACTCTTTATATGTATGCCTGTAGATCGCCGGATGCTTTATCTGTCTCCTATAGGGCCCTGAACAGCAGCGACATCAAGCGTTTGGGCGTGAACCTGCTGCCGGGATTCTATGATCCATTCTCAGGTCGGACCCTCACGAAAGGAGAGGTGGGCTGTTTCCTCAGCCATTTTAAAATCTGGAAAGAGGTAACATCTAATGCTCTTTGATATCGCAGTGTCCATAGGGATGGGGGGCTTATGGATAAAGGGTTAATGTTAACATTTGAAGTTATCACCGATCCATAGGACAGATGATAACTTGCAGATCGATGGGGGTCTTGGCCCTGAGAAGGAAGCTCAGGAATGCCCTCACCAGAGTCGCTAGCTGTACATGCGTGACCCCGCTCTATTCATTATCTATGGGACCGCTCAAGGTGAGAATTTGCAATTTTTGGCAGTCCTGAAATGCACAGAGATGAAAGAGCCCCCTCTTTTTTTTTTTTTAATTTGGTCAGGGGCCCCCATTGATCTGCAAGTTCTCATGTATCCCGTGGATCGGTGCTAACATGAAATGTTGGAAATAACACTAATGAGTGATGGGGGAGGCCTCTGATGATGCACCACCACCTCTGGTTGCTTTGTAGCCCCCGACCCATTTGCCATTTTGGGTGTATATTTAAAGGGGTTACCTTACCTCTCCTTTTCAAGAAGGGATTGTATGCTGAAGCTGGGCGTCTGGCTTGTGAAACCAGCCGCTGTTGGGGGCAATAGTGTTAGATGGCGGCCATGCAAATCAGTGTTGGTACAAGGGATACTTGGACGAGCAGGTCCGTGAGAGTGGGGTACCACTAGTATCGGGTGGCTCTCTACTCTCATGGAGAGGATATCCTGAACACAACCCCCTCCATGAAGTCTGTACAGAAAAGGGCTGTCATTTTCAAAGGGGTTTCCCCCCAAGATAGTAAGTTACCCCCTATCCTATAACTGTTTACTTGGGGTCTGACTCTTGGGACCCCTAGTGGTTCCAAGAACAGGGCTCTAGTGGACGTAGAGGATGCTAATTTCTGGTCATTCATGGTCTATGGCGCTGTCGTAAGGAGTTGAGCATATGATCAATCTTCACTCCATTCAGAAGGGCAGAGTCTCGTTCTCAAAATCGCTGGGGGTCCGCACGGCTGATCAGTAACGTATAGGATGGGGGATAACTTACTCTTTTGGGAAAACCTCTTTGAAGGGCTAGTTTCACAGACGACAGTCCTATTCTTTAGAGCCCTCGTGGAGGGGTCGTGCTCAGCATAAGGGGCTGGAGTAGAGAGTCGCTGATACTCCGTGGTAACACCTCTTTAAATATGGACCCCGAGTGAGTTGTCACCGCGTACTGATGGTTCTGATACAATTCAGATTTCCAGGTTCGTTTGGGAGTCGGGCTGCTAATTTTTCTTGACAAGTGACAATCACATTTCTGAGCCAGGTTGTCATCACCCATCCCCCACTCCTGTTAGCAGAACCACAGGGGGCAATAGCGAGTAGAAGACTATGCACATTTGTTTCACCTCCTGCAGTAATATCTTGCCCCACGTTTCAGATTGCAGATCGGCGTCTGGAGGCGACTCTGGTGTTCGAGGACGACGTCCGCTTTGCATCCTATTTCAAGAGAAAGATGATTCGCCTCCTGGGTGACGTCCGCAGCGCGGAGCTGGAATGGGACCTGATGTAAGGCGCCAGAGGTGTATTGTAGGTGATCTGTGATGGCGTCTGTGGGTGAGAACTGACGACTCTCCCCATTACAGATATATAGGAAGGAAACAAGTGACCACAGATCCCGAGAAGCCGGTGGAGAACGTGAGGAACCTAGTGGAGGCAGATTACTCCTATTGGACCCTGTGCTATATGATCTCCCTGCAGGGGGCGCAGAAGCTGCTGAACGCGGACCCTCTCTCTAAGATGCTCCCAGTAGATGAGTTCCTGCCCATCATGTCAGACACGCACCCAAAGTAGGTGCCGCCATGTTGGGTCCCTCAGTATCTTGAGTCCATCCACCCCCTGACATCCTTTTTCTCTTAATTTTGCAGCAAGGAATATAAAAGTCATTTTCCCATCCGAGACCTGAAGGTTTTCTCCGTGCACCCACTTCTCGTTTACCCCACTCATTACACCGGGGATCCCAGCTGGGAAAGCGACACCGAGACGTCCACACTCTGGGATGACGACAACGTGCGGACCGACTGGAGCGGATCCCAGAAGACCCTCAAGGATTCTCGGGGGAACGTGCCTCATGGGCTGCGCTCTGCACCACGGGATGAGCTGTGATCCTGATGCTTTACCGCGACGCTGGGCACAACCCATCACCCATGGAGCCTGAATGAACGGCAGAGGCACACTTCACACTAGTGCCCCCCTGCGGGCAGAGGGTCAGCACCATGCAGTCCTGCAGATGGGAACGGAATCCAATATTGACTCTCAGCTGCCAGAAGTGAATGTCGTATCCGTACAAGAAACTGCTAATTAAAGTGCCAATGTCATTAACGAGACCCCCGTATAGGATGATGGAGTAGTACCCACTACCCACTGTGCTGCTGAAATGGACGGCCACGGCAAGGAAAGAGCTTCTCCTCCATAAGGCATCAGGGTTGTCCAGGAATAACATGGTGAGGACCTGCCCTTAGGCACCGATCCGCAGTGTACGGTGCACAGCACTATGCACTGTATAGTGGCCCTTCTTGGGTACTGCAGCTCAGCTCCCATTGACGTTAATGAGATTACTCAGTTTTGGAAACCCCCAAGTTCAGCTTCTTTTAAGAAAAAAGAAAAAAAAAATCACAATTTTTCTTTTCTCACCCTCCCTGGGTCCAGCACCGAGTCTCCACTGCAGCTCCCAGTGTCTGACATTATCCACAGCATGGAGAGCTCAGTGGCTCGTGATAGTTGGAGTGCTGGACCCAGGAGGGTGAGTAAAGCACCTTTTTTTTTTTACATAAAAAAAAGAAGAAGCTGCCATCAGGGAACAGAGGGTTTCTGAAACCAGCAAACCAAGGTACTTAAGGATAGGTTATCAATATCCAAGTCTTGGACAACCCTATTGACATCTTTAGGGTAGGTTCACACAGCAGGGGAAGCTGCAGATTTCACCTGTAGATTTGCGCAGGTGAAATCCGCAGAGGATTACGGTATCGGGCATGAAGACGAGATTTTACAGATCCATATGATGCAGAGTTTTTCCACGTGAATACTGACCTGCTTAGCTGATTTTAGCTCCTTCCCTACGTAGTGGTACTGGTAAAGAGGGGGGAAAAAAATTAACACCAAAATTTTCATTTTTTTGGGTTGTTGCCGCATCTCTCCCCTATAAACGTTGTACAGTGATCCAAATGGTACCAAGAAAATTAGCTCCGCTGACGGAAAAGTAAAAGAAAAAAAATGACGGCACAAAAACTTTTTTTTTTTTGCAAAGTTTTGTACCAGCCCCCATTCTGCTATCTTGATGGAAAAATAAAAAAAAATAATAATAATTAAAAAAAAAATTGATTGGGAAGAGGTTAAAATCCAATGCCAATTTTGCCCCCCCTTTTTTTCAATGTATGGGGGGGAACTTGCAGTAGAAAAATCTGCACTGTGTGAACCTGCCCTTAAAGGGTCACGATTACATGACAATGGTACTTTAAAGGGACTTCTATTTCATATATTCTCAGGATGGGACATAGATGTATAGTAGATATGGGGCCTGGGAATATCCTTTTACTCGTGTTTTTTTTGTTTTTTTAACATTTCCCGTCTGCTCTGGGCCCAGGCCTCATAGGGGAGATGGAGTCAGAAGCACAGACTGAACTGTTTACAAGAGTCGCTGTAGCATTACTGTATATAGTAGACCGATTGTATGTGGGGCGCGGGCCGGGGGACATCTCACTTACAGAAGTTTTTATCTACTTTCAACTCAGGGGGATCTGATGTGAACATTTTCTATAAATATATTTGGGCAATATTAAAAGAGCTGTTTTTTTAATTATGTCTTACACCAGTATAGACTACAAAAGCTGCCATAGGGTTTCCTCTGTTATTCTTCCTGGAAGAGTATGAATAATTTGACAACTGGGTGTTACCGCCTTCTTGTCTCTACACTGATTGACAAGCTCCAAAGTACATTTAAAAATAATAATACATTTCCAGGAGGAATAACAGAGGAACGATACAATGCTCTGTTCTAAGAGAAGATGATTCTATTATTCACAGAGCGCATGAGGAGCGAGGTCCCGTCCACTTTAGGACATAAGTCACCCCCAGCTTTTCCACAAACAGACGGAAATGCTAATTTGTAAAGCGCTGCGGAATATGTTGGCGCTATATAAATAAAAATTATTATTATAATTAAATGGTCTTCTAATCACTGATGTCTTTATTGGGGGTGCTTTATAACACGGAAGGGGGTTCCGAACCTAACACATAGGATCGCTGATATGCTGGGAGTGATTGTTCTTGATCTAGGATCGCTACAGTAATGTCCATATTAATATAAAGGATCAACCAATTATTACTTATATTAGTGATCTGCAACCTGGGGCCGTCCATTGCAGAACTACTACTCCCAGCATACCCTGTGACAGCTGGAGAGCCACAGGTGCCTCATTTTTTCTGTAACTCTAGAACACGACACAGTAAATGCTGAACTGTAAAGTGATGATGTTACGGTCAGATTTAGGAATTTGCTGGTTCCCTGTAACGTCTCAGGTGTGTGATATAAATAAAGTTTACGATGCAGAATCCCGCTTTCTGTCTTGGTTGGAACATGTCGGATTATTGGGGAGGTGCAAAGCTCTGACTGGAGGGCAGAGTCCAAAATCAAACATTAAAGAGGTTTCTAGGACGACTGATCACCTCCCCTTAGGTAAGGTCATCAATTTCAGATCAATGAGGGTCCAACTCCTAGTACCCCCCAACAATCAGCCGATAAATACAAAAACATTTGCAATTTACTGCTTATTTAAATTTTCAGCCGTTCTTCAGATATTAACACTTGTTTAGAGATCGTTGCCTTGGAGACCGACCACCGCTGCTGGATAGCAGAACACACACAGTGCTTACAGGCTCTTTTTTATAGTGCTTGTAAGCATTGTTTTGCTGTTGGCCAGGATTGCTGGAGTGTGTCGTTACCTCCTTATCCCGTCACAACTTCAGAGCGGTGCTTACAAGCTACAAAGCAGCGGTGGTTGGAGGGAACCGTACGCTCCAGAGTTCCTGGCCACCTTCAAAACAAAACTCAATAGAAACGAGCTTGTAAACACTGCATGTTTTGCTGTCTAGCAGCAGTGGTCGTCTCCTAGGAAAACTAATCAATGTTAGTCCCGGAAAGCCGAAAATCACACAGTGCGGGGAGGGTCTCATACATGGTGGGCATCAGTGGTATCATACAACCAACACCTGCTTCCAACAGCAGCGACCAGAGCTAGCTCCAATTGCTGCTGTTATCGACTAACAGTGGCATTTAACTGGTGCAATGGTTTCAGCGCCCATAGTGCAATACAGGACTACAGGTTTTCCTTCAATGAACATCTCCCTAAAAATGTACTAAAAAAGCTATCAAACCATCAAATGCACCCCATAATGTTACAATAAAAACTATAGGTCACTTTCCAACAAAAAAACCCTTGCACAGCTCCATCGATGGGAAAATTAAAAAAAAGTTGAGTCTCAGAAAATGGCGACAAAAACAAACAAACAAAAAATTATGTTATGATATATATATATATATATATATATCATATTACAAAAGTCAGAATTTTTGTAATCATTTCAATACAAAAAAGAAAAGAAAAAAACTCAGGTTTGGTATTGCCGTGAACTTATCGACCTGGAGAGTCATAGTCCCAGATGTTTTTTAATGTACAATAGACAGTGTAAACACTAAAAAAAAAACAATGGCAGCACTTCTTATCCCACTTTTTCACCCCGCTTGGAATTTTTTCCCATTTTTTCCTCACATTGTATGGTAAAATGAATGGCATAATTCAGAACTACAACTCGTCCCGCAATAAATAAGCCCTCATACGGCAATGTCACGGATATGGTAAAAAAAAAAAAAAAAGTTCTGGCTTTTGGAAGAAGGGGAAAAAAAAAAACAACTGGTGGGGTCTCCGAGTGGTTGTGGTTATAGCTGCAGTACCAGTCACAGCCTATAGACAAGGGTGGTGCTGATTCTGGGGAAAGAAAAACTATCTGCTTCTATTTTGATTTTCATAAAAGGCAAAATGTTCTGAAGACAAAAAAAAAAATGCTGAAGCAGCGTGTTTCTGGCTGCAAACGGAGCCGCTGTGCCGACCGTTCATTATGGTTTACATTAATTATGTGCTAATTAAAGCAGATCATAAATCTGGCCCGATTCCATTCCTCCAGAGCCGCACTTGGCTACAGACACGGCATGTGCAGAAGGGAAAAGGCTTACTAATTGGGGACACCATGCGGGGCGGCCATGCTGCTCTGTATAACAAGAGGCCTGTCATTCACCGAGAACCCGGAGCTGGAGGCAGTTCTGCTCAGTACTGCTGTAATCAGACCGTATACAAATGCATGCATTAAAAAAACCTCATAGTTGCTTTATTCCAGAAACTGCGCCACCTCTGACCACAGGTCATGTCCGGCATTGCCAATCGGCACCATTGAAGTAAATAGAGATCACCTGCAATACCAGATACGACCTGTGAACAGCAGTGGCACTGTTTTTAAAAGAAAAAAATAATCATCTGTTTTTCAAGTTGCGTAATATCACTGTCCTGCTGCAATTTCACTAAAACGGACGCAGGTTTCCGTGGTTAATGGCTGAATAAATCCTGTTGGTGCAAGATATTAAAAAGAATTACATTTTTCAGTTTGTTCCTCTGCTTTTTGTCGATGTTGTTGATGTAACCGCTGAGCAGATATAACGGGTGACAGATGGGTGATGTCACCACTGAGCAGATATAACGGGTGACAGGCGGGGGGACGTCACCACTGAGCAGATATAACGGGTGACAGGCGGGGGGACGTCACCACTGAGCAGATATAACGGGTGACAGGCGGGGGGACGTCACCACTGAGCAGATATAACGGGTGAAGGATGGGTCACGTCAACACTGAGCAGATATAACGGGTGACAGGCGGGGGACGTCACCACTGAGCAGATATAACAGGTGACAGGCAGGGGACGTCACCACTGAGCAGATATAACAGGTGACAGGCGGGGGACGTCACCACTGAGCAGATATAACAGGTGACAGGCGGGGGACGTCACCACTGAGCAGATATAACAGGTGACAGGCGGGGGACGTCAACACTGAGCAGATATAACGGGTGACAGGCGGGGGGACATCACCACTGAGCAGATATGACGGGTGACAGGCGGGGGGACATCACCACTGAGCAGATATAACGGGTGACAGGCGGGGGACGTCAACACTGAGCAGATATAACGGGTGACAGGCGGGGGGACGTCACCACTGAGCAGATATAACAGGTGACAGGCGGGGGACGTCAACACTGAGCAGATATAACGGGTGACAGGCGGGGGGACATCACCACTGAGCAGATATGACGGGTGACAGGCGGGGGGACATCACCACTGAGCAGATATAACGGGTGACAGGCGAGGGGACGTCACCACTGAGCAGATATAACGGGTGACAGGCGGGGGACGTCAACACTGAGCAGATATAACGGGTGACAGGCGGGGGGACGTCACCACTGAGCAGATATGACGGGTGACAGGCGGGGGACGTCACCACTGAGCAGATATGACGGGTGACAGGCGAGGGGACGTCACCACTGAGCAGATATAACAGGTGACAGGCGGGGGACGTCACCACTGAGCAGATATAACGGGTGACAGGCGGGGGGACGTCACCACTGAGCAGATATAACAGGTGACAGGCGGGGGACGTCAACACTGAGCAGATATAACGGGTGACAGGCGGGGGGACGTCACCACTGAGCAGATATGACGGGTGACAGGCGGGGGACGTCACCACTGAGCAGATATAACGGATGACAGATGGGTGACGTCACTACTGAGCAGATATAACAGGTGAAGGATGGGTGACATCACTACTGAGCAGATATAACAGGTGAAGGATGGGTGACGTCACCACTGAGCAGATATAACGGGTGACAGATGGGTGACGTCACCACTGAGTAGATATAACGGGTGAAGGATGGGTCACGTCAACACTGAGCAGATATAACGGGTGAAGGATGGGTGACGTCAACACTGAGCAGATATAACGGGTGACAGGCGGGGGGACGTCACCACTGAGCAGATATAACGGGTGACAGGCGGGGGGACGTCACCACTGAGCAGATATAACGGGTGAAGGATGGGTCACGTCAACACTGAGCAGATATAATGGGTGACAGGCGGGGGGACGTCACCACTGAGCAGATATAACGGGTGAAGGATGGGTCACGTCAACACTGAGCAGATATAATGGGTGACAGGCGAGGGGACGTCACCACTGAGCAGATATAACGGGTGACAGGCGGGGGGACGTCACCACTGAGCAGTTATAACGGGTGACAGGCGGGGGGACGTCACCACTGAGCAGATATAATGGGTGACGTCACTACTGAGCAGATATAACGGGTGAAGGATGGGTGACGTCACCACTGGGCAGATATAACGGGCGACAGATGGGGCGATGTAACCACTGAGCAGATACAGGTCCTTCTCAAAAAATTAGCATATAGTGTTAAATTTCATTATTTACCATAATGTAATGATTACAATTAAACTTTCATATATTATAGATTCATTATCCACCAACTGAAATTTGTCAGGTCTTTTATTGTTTTAATACTGATGATTTTGGCATACAACTCCTGATAACCCAAAAAACCTGTCTCAATAAATTAGCATATCAAGAAAAGGTTCTCTAAACGACCTATTACCCTAATCTTCTGAATCAACTAATTAACTCTAAACACATGCAAAAGATACCTGAGGCTTTTATAAACTCCCTGCCTGGTTCATTACTCAAAACCCCCATCATGGGTAAGACTAGCGACCTGACAGATGTCAAGAAGGCCATCATTGACACCCTCAAGCAAGAGGGTAAGACCCAGAAAGAAATTTCTCAACAAATAGGCTGTTCCCAGAGTGCTGTATCAAGGCACCTCAATGGGAAGTCTGTTGGAAGGAAACAATGTGGCAGAAAACGCTGTACAACGAGAAGAGGAGACCGGACCCTGAGGAAGATTGTGGAGAAGGACCGATTCCAGACCTTGGGGAACCTGAGGAAGCAGTGGACTGAGTCTGGTGTGGAAACATCCAGAGCCACCGTGCACAGGCGTGTGCAGGAAATGGGCTACAGGTGCCGCATTCCCCAGGTAAAGCCACTTTTGAGCTACAGAGAAGCAGCACTGGACTGTTGCTAAGTGGTCCCAAGTACTTTTTTCTGATGAAAGCAAATTTTGCATGTCATTCGGAAAGCAAGGTGCCAGAGTCTGGAGGAAGACTGGGGAGAAGGAAATGCCAAAATGCCTGAAGTCCAGTGTCAAGTACCCACAGTCAGTGATGGTGTGGGGTGCCATGTCAGCTGCTGGTGTTGGTCCACTGTGTTTCATCAAGGGCAGGGTCAATGCAGCTAGCTATCAGGAGATTTTGGAGCATTTCATGCTTCCATCGGCTGAAATGCTTTATGGAGATGAAGATTTCATTTTTCAGCACGACCTGGCACCTGCTCACAGTGCCAAAACCACTGGTAAATGGTTTACTGACCATGGTATTACTGTGCTCAATTGGCCTGCCAACTCTCCTGACCTGAACCCCATAGAGAATCTGTGGGATATTGTGAAGAGAAAGTTGAGAGACGCAAGACCCAACACTCTGGATGAGCTTAAGGCCGCTATTGAAGCATCCTGGGCCTCCATAACATCTCAGCAGTGTCACAGGCTGATTGCCTCCATGCCACGCCGCATTGAAGCAGTCATTTCTGCCAAAGGATTCCCGACCAAGTATTGAGTGCATAACTGAACATTATTATTTGTTGGTTTTTTTGTTTGTTATTAAAAAACACTTTTATTTGATTGGATGGGTGAAATATGCTAATTTATTGAGACAGGTTTTTTGGGTTATCAGGAGTTGTATGCCAAAATCATCAGTATTAAAACAATAAAAGACCTGACAAATTTCAGTTGGTGGATAATGAATCTATAATATATGAAAGTTTAATTGTAATCATTACATTATGGTAAATAATGAAATTTAACACTATATGCTAATTTTTTGAGAAGGACCTGTATAACGGGTGACAGGCGGGGTGACGTCACCACTGAGCAGATATAACGGGTGACAGATGGGTGACGTCACCACTGAGCAGATATAACGGGTGACAGGCGGGGTGACGTCACCACTGAGCAGATATAACGGATGACAGGCGGGGGGACGTCACCACTGAGCAGATATGACAGGTGACAGATGGGGTGATGTAACCACTCAGCAGATATAACGGGTGACAGATGGGTGACGTCACTATTGAGCAGATATAACAGGTGAAGGATGGGTGACGTCACCACTGAGCAGATATAACGGGTGACAGGCGGGGGGACGTCACCACTGAGCAGATATAACAGGTGAAGGATGGGTGATGTCACCACTGAGCAGATATAACGGGTGACAGATGGGGTGACGTCACCAGTGAGCAGATATAACGGGTGACAGATGGGGTGACGTCACCAGTGAGCAGATATAACGGGTGACAGATGGGGTGACGTCACTAGTGAGCAGATATAACGGATGACAGAGGAGGCAACGCGCCTCCGCCGCCAGCCTGGCGATGTCATGCCTGAAACCCCGCCCAGCTGCTTAGACACGCCCACTCACGTGAGTCAGAGTAGGCGTAGTTTTGCAGTGCTCACCCGGAGGGCGGGGCTCGGTTGCTTGGTAACGGGACGCTACACTCGGTGACATCGGTAGAAGCAAAATGCCGCCCAAGAAGAAAAAGGGAAAGGAAAGCGCCGCCGGTAAGACGAAGAAGACTCTGCCGGAGACGAGCAAACCGGAGCCGGTGTCTGAGGGGAGCAAGGAGTACTACCAGCTGCAGATCCAGGACCTGGAGGGCCGAGTGGACCGGTAACTGTGACTTCTTGTAGTACTACAAGTCCCAGCACTGCAGACTGTTGGTGCAACTAGTCAAGAGGTTCTGCAGCAGCAGTGACCCGATACAGTCTGTCCGTACCTAGGACACTTCACAAATAAAGTTATTGCATTCCTGCCAGCACTTCTCCTCCTCCCAAATAACTTTATTAACCCCTTCCTTCTCTGGGGTTCCCTCCCGATCTTCCCGTCCCCATAGCAGTCTAGGAAGTGATTATTGCAGGACGCCATTTACGTCACCGCATGATGTACGGGGACAAGAGAGAAAAATCCCAAGTGCGGTAAAAGGGGAACGATCCTCCACCATTCCCCTATCCCTCCGCCATTCCCCTATCCCTCCGCCATTCCCCTATCCCTCCGCCATTCCCCTATCCCTCCGCCATTCCACTATCCCTCCACCATTCCACTATCCCTCCACCATTCCCCTATCCCTCCACCATTCCCCTATCCCTCCACCATTCCACTATCCCTCCACCATTCCCCTATCCCTCCACCATTCCCCTATCCCTCCACCATTCCCCTATCCCTCCACCATTCCACTATCCCTCCACCATTCCCCTATCCCTCCACCATTCCCCTATCCCTCCACCATTCCCCTATCCCTCCACCATTCCACTATCCCTCCACCATTCCCCTATCCCTCCACCATTCCCCTATCCCTCCACCATTCCCCTATCCCTCCACCATTCCACTATCCCTCCACCATTCCCCTATCCCTCCACCATTCCACTATCCCTCCACCATTCCCCTATCCCTCCACCATTCCCCTATCCCTCCACCATTCCACTATCCCTCCACCATTCCACTATCCCTCCACCATTCCACTATCCCTCCACCATTCCCCTATCCCTCCACCATTCCACTATCCCTCCACCATTCCACTATCCCTCCACCATTCCACTATCCCTCCACCATTCCCCTATCCCTCCACCATTCCACTATCCCTCCACCATTCCTCCACCATTCCCCTATCCCTCCACCATTCCACTATCCCTCCACCATTCCCCTATCCCTCCACCATTCCACTATCCCTCCACCATTCCTCCATCCCTCCACCATTCCTCCACCATTCCCCTATCCCTCCACCATTCCACTATCCCTCCACCATTCCCCTATCCCTCCACCATTCCCCTATCCCTCCACCATTCCACTATCCCTCCACCATTCCCCTATCCCTCCACCATTCCCCTATCCCTCCACCATTCCCCTATCCCTCCACCATTCCACTATCCCTCCACCATTCCCCTATCCCTCCACCATTCCCCTATCCCTCCACCATTCCACTATCCCTCCACCATTCCCCTATCCCTCCACCATTCCACTATCCCTCCACCATTCCACTATCCCTCCACCATTCCCCTATCCCTCCACCATTCCCCTATCCCTCCACCATTCCCCTATCCCTCCACCATTCCCCTATCCCTCCACCATTCCCCTATCCCTCCACCATTCCACTATCCCTCCACCATTCCCCTATCCCTCCACCATTCCCCTATCCCTCCACCATTCCCCTATCCCTCCACCATTCCACTATCCCTCCACCATTCCCCTATCCCTCCACCATTCCCCTATCCCTCCACCATTCCCCTATCCCTCCACCATTCCACTATCCCTCCACCATTCCCCTATCCCTCCACCATTCCACTATCCCTCCACCATTCCCCTATCCCTCCACCATTCCCCTATCCCTCCACCATTCCCCTATCCCTCCACCATTCCCCTATCCCTCCACCATTCCCCTATCCCTCCACCATTCCCCTATCCCTCCACCATTCCACTATCCCTCCACCATTCCCCTATCCCTCCACCATTCCCCTATCCCTCCACCATTCCCCTATCCCTCCACCATTCCACTATCCCTCCACCATTCCACTATCCCTCCACCATTCCACTATCCCTCCACCATTCCCCTATCCCTCCACCATTCCCCTATCCCTCCACCATTCCACTATCCCTCCACCATTCCCCTATCCCTCCACCATTCCACTATCCCTCCACCATTCCCCTATCCCTCCACCATTCCCCTATCCCTCCACCATTCCACTATCCCTCCACCATTCCACTATCCCTCCACCATTCCCCTATCCCTCCACCATTCCACTATCCCTCCACCATTCCCCTATCCCTCCACCATTCCCCTATCCCTCCACCATTCCACTATCCCTCCACCATTCCACTATCCCTCCACCATTCCACTATCCCTCCACCATTCCCCTATCCCTCCACCATTCCACTATCCCTCCACCATTCCTCCACCATTCCACTATCCCTCCACCATTCCACTATCCCTCCACCATTCCACTATCCCTCCACCATTCCACTATCCCTCCACCATTCCACTATCCCTCCACCATTCCACTATCCCTCCACCATTCCCCTATCCCTCCACCATTCCACTATCCCTCCACCATTCCCCTATCCCTCCACCATTCCCCTATTGTTTTTTTTTTGTTTGGTTCTTTTCTCCATTTATTGTATTGTAATAATGACCCGGTAACATGATTCTCCGGGACGGGGGCGATTACAGCCTTACCAAACTTGTAGAGGGGTTTTTCTATATTTAAGTGGTTAAAAAAAAATTCTAAACTTTGCAAAAGGAAGAAAAAAAAGTTTTTTTTTGTTCTTTTCTAAGACCGGTAACTTTTTGTCAGTGGATGGACTCGTGATAGGGCTTGTTTTTGCGTACTGATCTGTCATTATTAATACCATTTTGTAGAACATATGACGGACTAATCACTTTTTATTGGATCGTTAGGTGACAGGAGTGGTGATCCCCCCCACCAGCATTGCACTACTTAAATTCAGACATTATCAGAAACAATTAAGTAGTTAAAAATCAGCTTTTGGAGTACGCTCTGGTCGCTGCGCAGAGGCGGGTGCTGGCTGTAGAAGACAGCTGGCTTCTGCCGTGTATGTATGTAAAGAGTTAAAGGGGCACTCAAGCCAAAAATATTTATCACCTATCCACTAGATTGGTGATGTTGGATCGGTGGGGGCCCCCATCCTCTGAAGCCACATGACTGTGATTGGAAACTATGGGGCTGATAATAGCAGCCGAGGACTTACCTCTATAGTCTCCGGGCCAGTGGGGTCCCAGTGGTCAGATCCCCTCCAGTCTCTCATATTTCAGGAGCCCAGTGGCTCGCTGACATTATTTCTTGGCCACACGTCTATATCGCTGTGGTGAGCACACGTTGCTTACTTTCTACACATGCTTCCCCCTTTAGATATCAAAAGAAATGGGATGAAATTTGCGCCAAGGAGACCTTCTACCAGGCGCAGTTTGAGCAGCTGACGAGCGATAAGAAGGAGATTGTGTCATTTCTGAAACGCATGCTGAACCAGCGCGTGGATGAAGTCGCCGACCTCAACGACCAGTTGTCCAGTCTGCAGCAGGCCAAGGAAGCCGAGAAGGCCGCCTACGAGACGCAGCTGGGGCAGATGAGGCGTGAGTTCCAGGAGACGAAGGACAAGCTCATGTCAGAGAACATGCTACTAGGTAACAAAAAAACATTGGTACCGGACGCTTCTGCTTTGTAGTCCAGGGAGACAAGGAGTCAAGATGGCTGCATCCTATTCCTATTTCTGGCAGATTGACATTTTAAATAGGGAACACCAATGCGGTGAAGATGGTACATGCTGAGCATGCGCTAGAGGCTGGGTGCAGATGGCGCATGGACTGGTAGATTGGCGCACACCGCGCATGCGCTAGAGGCTGGGTGCAGACCGTGCATGCACTAGACGATGGGGGCAGACCGCGCATGCGCTACAAGATGAGCACAGACCGCGCGTGTGCTAGACGATGGGGGCAGACCGTGCATGCGCTACAAGATGAGCACAGACCGCGCGTGTGCTAGACGACGGGGGCAGACCGTGCATGCGCTAGAAGATGGGCACAGGCCATGCATGCACTAGATGGGGAGGGTGTATCGTACATTTGCTAGAAGCTGGGTGCACAATACAAATGTGCTAGCAGCTTTATTGTGTAACCACGGGATTTCGCCAGGGTTTGCATCCATGGTCCGGTCTTCAAGAACATCAGATAAAGCAGTCAGGGAGAACTTAGATTACTTTTTTTTTTACATGTACATTGTATTTGGGCTACACAGGACATCTTTGGACAAAAACATGAGCAGATGTGGTGGTGTTTTTTTTTTTTTTTTTTTTGGGGGGGGAGGTCAAAAACGTACACCGGCTCCAATTGACAGACTACCCCAAGCTGCTCTTTTATCAAGGCCCAGCCTCACCAGCATGATTCATGTTTTATAAGGGTTTTTTTTTTTTTTAGAAGTCAGGTCTGCAGAAGGATATTTCATGACTCTGATAAATGTCTTTAAGAGGGACCACAGAGAATGAGGGTTTATGGGGCTAGTTATACTGTAACCCACAGATTGGCACAGGGTGGGGGTGATTTTAGGACTCAATTACATCTGTATTTCAGCTTTGATTTTAAAGGGATTGTCTCATGAAGACGACCACAGCCAATGTGCTAAGGTGGGATCCTCTGGACCTTCCTTGAGGCGCCATGAAGGACTTAAAGGGGACCTGTCAAGTAAAATAATGCCATTTACCTGCAGATATGGGGTGAATCTGCAAGTTACTACTGTTCTGACACCGTGCGGCTCCAGCACCGGGAGGAAATGAACCTTATTTTCCCTGGCAGTGTTCAGCTTTCAGTCATAGGGGCTGCGGTGGCACGGCTTCATTCATGACTGTGTGTATTGAGAGCGGCAGCTGTAACTGCGCCCCCAACACTGACTGACAGCCGGCTCTATTGCTGATCCTGCTGTCAGTCAGTGCGGGGGTCATAGTTACAGCTGCTGCCCTCCATACACACAGCGGTGACTGAAGCCGTGCCTGCGCCACCCCTATGACTGAAAGCTGAACGCTGCTGAGGGGAATAAAGCTCATTTCCTCCCAGTCACGGGGGTCTGCTGACTAATAGCGTTATTTTCCATGATTTTCTGGGCATGTCCTCAATGACCAATTGTTTTGCTTTGTTGCCAGCGGGCAAGTTGGCCTCCTTGGAAGAGTTCAGGGTGCAGAAAGAAAACCTGATGGCCAAGTTTGCCGCATTGGAGGAGAAGTTAAGAAACCAGGAGGAAGAACACAAGGAAACGATGTATAAGTTGGAGAAGAAGGCAGTGCTGGACAAGGACAGGTCAGTGCTCTGCCATCAGGGACAGCACCGGAGCACAAGTACTTGCAGGACCGTGATCCAGTGGCCACGTCAGTAGACTATGGCTGCCATACCAGAGCCCTGCAACCCCCCCCCCCGTACCTGCCGGCCATTTTCAGCTCTTATTCTGATTAATAGGCCCAACTCAATGTCAGAACCTACCGGCCATGTAATGTGTTATTACCTGAATATGGACAATCCCTTTAAGACTCTGGACATTAGTCGCACTGGTAGTCAGTACTTTAACGCCTTCTCTTCCTCAGGTTGAAGAAGGAAATGGTGCAGAAGGTTAACACCGTGGCAGCCGAATTCCGCCGAGTATCCAACGATCAGATGGCCGAGACTACAAAGCGCGTAATCCGTGAGAACGTGGCCGTCAGCTCCCAGCTGGCCAAAATGTCCGAGAAGAGTTTAGTGCTGATCCAAGAGAACGACCTGCTGAAAGAACACGAGGCCGAGCTGAGGAAACAGGTGGAGATGCTGGAGGAGAACGAGAAAGAGCTGGCGAAGAACAACGTCAGCAACCAAAAGGTGAAGTGGCCACGCGGGATGGAACGGGTCAGCGATCAGGTCACGGACTGTCATGGTGGACTCTAGTAATGAGGGGAACCTGGGGCTCATGTCTTGGCATATGAGCATGTGCGCTTACTTGCTATTAAAGCGGGTTTCAAGTCTTTAAGGGGTTATCGCCTTTCAGAAAATAAAAGGTCACTGGGGTAGTTTATTATTTCCGTGGGTCCAGCGCTGAGTCTCAGCCGCTGCCCCCTATATCTGGTATTGGCTGCGGTGCTGCCATCATATACAGTGCCGCAGCCAATCAGTGAACTCAGTGGGTCTACCCATAGATGGACCGGCCCCCCAGAGCTCACCGATTGGCTGCAGTGCGGTTGACGGTGCATCACCGCTGCAGCCAATAACAGACACCAGTAGCAGCGGTAAAGACTCAGCACCAGACCTGGGTGAGGGCGAGTACAATACAGGTTTGTTTTATAACAAACTGCATTCAGGGACCAATATTTGTTTTGAAAGGGATAAACCCCCTTTAAATATTCAGCGAAATGTGCACTTTGATTGACCACTGGGACACATCTTAAAAATGGAGGGGCTGCGGGCTGACGTAGCATATCGGTCCCTGAGCAGCAGCACCAGGCCACCTGACGAGGAGTGTGACTAATAATGTCCTTGTGATGGAGCCACTTAAAGGGGCTGTCAATCAGCGTTCACTGCTGCAGCAGGAGGTGAACAGCGCTGATGAAAATGTCTGCACCGACCTGCTGGGACACACTACCTGCCGATGCGGAAGGGAGCGATGGTGGGCAACCCCTTTAAGAGCTTTTCTGTTCTATCCATGTGGCAGGTGATCCGTATGTTGACCGAGCAGTGTCAGCAGCAGCAGGAAATGCTGGACGAGGCTCTGCACAAGGTGCAGGAGCTGAACCATCTGCACACGGAGCATCAGTCTCTGCTGGAGGAGGCGCAGGCACTTAGGTGAGCAGCGCGATCGTGTAAAGAGAGGAGAGCTTTATATTTCTTGATCAAAAAGTTTTTGACCATTTTGTGCATGCAGCTCACATGCCAACCTATGTGTCTCCATGGTTACAGACTACAAATAAACCCTATGTGAAGACACAAAAGCGCACAGAGAGGTAAAAAAAATACTCTGTTGTAAAAAAGTCACAGTAAATAAGCAAGTGCTAGTCAAAAAATGAAAAAATACAGGGTATTTAGTTAATACGTTTTTTTGCAAAAAAAAGTATGTTAAGCTGCTCCACCAATCGCCAAGGTATACCCATAATAGAGCAGTCCTGTCTAATGTATATATTTTTTGACTAGCACTTGCTTATTTACTGTGACTTTTTTACAACAGAGTATTTTTTTTACCTCTCTGTGCGCTTTTGTGTCTTCAAGTTCTTTGGTGGTGTGAACAGGTTTCTACAGACTTGTTTGCTATGCAGGTGGCCCATGTGTTTTTGGTTTTATAATTGCTCTCTTGTTTCTACAAGACTGGGGAGTCCACCACTCTTCTGTGGGTCATTTGCATTGTAGCTGTTCCATCTCGCATGTTCAACACGGATATTTTCTCTCTGAGCCCTGTTCATACAGGTACTATACAGATGATCAGGTTTTTAAATACATCAGATAGGAATTATATACATTAGACAGGACTGTTCTATTATGGGTATACCTTGGCGATTGGTGGAGCAGCTTAACATACTTTTTTTGTAAAAAAAACGTATTAACTAAATACCCTGTATTTTTTCATTTTTTGACTAGCACTTGCTTATTTACTGTGACTTTTTTACAACAGAGTATTTTTTTACCTCTCTGTGCGCTTTTGTGTCTTCAAGTTCTTTGGTGGTGTGAACAGGTTTCTACAGACTTGTTTGCTATGCAGGTGGCCCATGTGTTTTTGGTTAAATAAACCCTATGTGTAGACTGATCGTGAGGTCAAGCGCTGCTACTGGTCACACACAACGCAGTGAATCAACGTGGAGCCATGTCATCCCTACTTGTAGCCACAAGCCATGGGCCACTAGCAGGCATTTGCCAGAATGCCCGATGCGCAGTCCGGCCTTGGCCACTAGTCACACTGACCTCAGGGAGGCATAGTAGACCAAGTAGTTACTCTACATGACCAATGGTGACAGCGTCTGCTTCTCCCCCATAGGCAGAGGATGACGTCCCTGGAGGAAGAGGTGCAAAGACTTATGGAAGGGAGGAACATCGCAAGCAGGCAGGCAGACGACGAGGTGAAGAAGAGGCAAGCGGTGGAGGAAGTCCTAAGTCAGGCAGCGTCTTCTCTGAAGGACATGCTCGTGGTATGACACCACCACACATTATGCCTGAAATATCAGTATCTGGACATGTGCACACAGTGCAATAGTGGCGACCCATCAGATGTTATGGAGGGCGCACACCCAGGCTCAGCCAGCGCTCGCTCCGACCATATAATACACAGCATGAAGTACCGCAGAGGCCCATCGCTAGCCATTCACAGCGTTCACGTGTCCTTACAGGAGAAGTCCACAGACGAGGAAGGTGAAAGACACGATGAATCCCTGGAAAGACGGAGCAACGTGCTGCACAGTCTCCTGCTGCTGCTGAACAGTGCGGCCGCTCTGGGGCTGGGGCCAGGGCTACAGGACTTCCAGAGAATAGACCCGGACTATTACACAGCACCCAGGGGCAACAGGTACCGTATAACTAGTGTTAAGATTGCAATGCCTCATGTCCCCTGTGGAGGTGCTGCAGATAAATCCAACAATTGATTTCTGGTTACAGGTAATCACTGGTTTCCTACCAGAGAAACACCCTGTGATCAGATAATCATTAGTGGATGGAGGTTATTCCCAGAATAGACATTATCTCCTTTCACAGATTTCTGATGGGACCCCCAGTGATCTTGTAGAGGGGGGTCCAGATCCATCAGAACAGGCCCATCTTAAATGCAGTGAAGGTGCTCATGCTCCATTCATGGTCTATGGGACTACTAGAGAAAGCTGAGAGCAGCGGCCCCCTATTTCTGGCAGTTCCTTAGACAATGAATGGAGCAGAGGTGAAGCATGTGCTCTTTGTGCCTCTGTAGAGCCCCATTCTCAGGATCTTTGGGGGTCTTAGCGATCAGCAAGTTATCCCTTATCGATTAGCAATAAAAAGTTGTTTCCCAAATAGAAAATTAACAAAAAAAAGGATTGTCAAAAGCAGGCAAACTATTTCCCTTCATGACAGGCAGGATATGCCATCAACAGGGGTCTGACTTCGGGGGGAGCTCTAATCAATCTCACAAAGGGAAGCAATAAGGTGCAGGTTAAAGCAAAGTGGTCCGTCAGGACTTTGTCCCACATAGCGCTGGTCATTAACTGGAACAGAGCTCCGTTTTCTTAAAGGGATTCTTACAATACCAGCCACCAAGCCGGGCCCAGAGTGGCTCCTGAGGAAGGGGCACATGTCACGCTACGAGTGCATTCACTGAACTTATTTCTTTCTTACCTTCTGTTCGGCAAATATTATCACCAGAACCTAGAGCCTCGTATATGCCTATGAGGCTGGAGACCCTGGGGGGTGTGGGTGATTGCGGCCATGACATGGACGGTAAATATGAAGGCTGTGTGAATACGGCCCGTGTTAAGAATCCTGACATTTTGTGTGATTTCCCCTATAGGCCGACAGTTTCCCCCATCTTAAAGGGCCCTGGGGTAATCCCACATTACTGCGTTGGAGATCTGGGACTGGTGCCAAGACAAGATGTCTCCAATGCCATACTCGGCAAGATCGGGATGCTGTCCAGAACCACAAAGCTTGGGCCAATTCACGCCAACCCTGCCCTAGCAAAGGTAAAGCTCCGCCAGTGAGTCAAGAAAGTATGTGCCCCCGTACTTCAAGGATACATAAAGGGGTTGCCCACCTCTGGATGCATGGAATTGACCCATAGAATGTAAGTCCGCAAGGACAGGGTCCTCTCCCCTCTGTACCAGTCTGTCACTGTAAACGATATCTGTAACCCTGTATGTAACCCCTTTCTCATGTACAGAACCATGGAATTAATGGTGCTATATAAATAATAATAATAATTGGGGCTAAAAATCATTTTTTGTAGTTGGGCTTCATTAACAGTATTGCACAATTTCTGTACTGTAGCCTCTGTGTTGCACTGTATTGTTACTGCAGAATGAGTTAACTGAGAATCCATCAGTGAGCTCATAGTAAATGACAGGTGAGTTTGTATCTCTTATCTGTCTTTTTTGAGCTCCTCTCAGCTGATTTTTGACCACATCAAAGTTGACTGTGAAGCGAAAGCCTGCACAAGCCAAACGGTGCAACGCTCTCAATAAAACTCAACTACAAAGGTTACTTTTGCAACTACGGAAAAAAAAGCTAATCGTCCCCAAAGATGGACAAGCCTTTTAATATACTCTGTTTACTTGCAGGACCTTACAGGAAGCCAAGACGGCAAACTGCCGAAACAGAACCCATTACCAGGAATCTCCTCCACCCCGGCCGGCAATGCTCTTCTAATAGCGAAGTGACAGTAAACTGCGTCTGGACACATAAGATGGACCGATTATAATAAAGGCGGACGGTCGAGGCCGATCATGTAGTTCAGTCACTGCCCGCAGGAGCCGATAGGGGTCGTGTGATCAGCGTGCGAAAGTCACCACTCTCTTCCCACCTTAGGAGGCGCATGTAATATTGAGCTCTATTCTCAATGTATCTGGTGTGAAAAAGGCGAATATAATGCGACTATAAACTCTTCACGTTTATTCTTCCCATTCATAAAACCGAGCAGATCTGTAATATTGTGTTATGCCTGGTACAGGGCGGACGAGTGTGTCCTGCTCTCTCAGGCCCTGCACCCAGCATAAGTGTTCCTTTATCCCACTCCCAGTTCACTAAAATCTTTAGGGTAGGATATCACTATTGGATTTTAGGGGGGTCCCTGACAATCAGCTGTTTGACGGGCAAGGACCATGGCCCTCATTCAATGCCACTGGCTTTTTTTAGAGTCTTGTTTACTACAGCTTTATTCCATGTAAGTGAATGGTCCTGGACTGCAACACCAATAATAAACGTATAAGGGAGTGTGACGGGTGACTAGAAGGGGTGTAAGACCGCACCATTATGATGATGATGAATTAATAGGTCAACAATTTATTTTTATAGAACAGGAAATCCCCTGTATTACATGAGGCATGGGAGTCATTATGAGGTTCAAAAAATTAAAGGGGCTGTCCACGACTTTGATACTGAAAACCTATCCTATATCAGATCAGTGAGGGTCCCACGCCCATTACCAAGAACGGCAACGCGGCTCTTATCGAGTTGAATAGGAGCTGATGTGCAGTACCTATTCTGGCCACTATACGGTGTGTGGCGCTGTACTGTTCCAGCTCCTTACACGGTGTATACCCCACTGCCAGAGCTGATAACAGCTGATCGTGGGGGTCCAGGTATTCCTGTGATTACACCAGATGAGAGGTGGCGCCCTCCGCAGGTGGTTCCGAGCCACGGTCGCCTTCTCTTCAGTTGAACGTTTATAAACTGAACATTCTAGCCACCTTCATATTCTGTTTTGCACTGGCCTAGTTATTGGCGTCGTGGTCTGAGTCCTTTTTTGGATATGTCCAAGTAACAAGTCCAGACCTTTCTCCAAAACCAAGGTCAGTGTCTCCTGCTCATGCTTTGTAAAGCGTCCCAGCACATAGGGGGTCACCGAAGACTTGTCAGCCGGGCGTCCGATGCCAATCAAGAGTCTGACCATCGTCTGCCAAGGGAGAAAAACACAAAGTCTTCATTACAGAATCCTGGTAAATGAAAGGTGGGCAAATGTCGGCCGCAGAACTTACGTCTGACTTCAGGTGGTCAATGCAGGAACGGACACCATTGTGGCCCCTAGAAAATACAGGAGGCAGCCGGGGTCAGAATACACATCAGAGGACTGCGTGTATAGCCTACATACTGCCAGCAATCGCCCACCATAACAGGGGTCAGACACTTTAAATAAGCATTAACCCCTTCATGACCCAGCCTATTTTGACCTTAAAGACCTTGCCGTTTTTTGCAATTCTGACCAGTGTCCCTTTATGAGGTAATAACTCAGGAACGCTTCAACGGATCCTAGCGGTTCTGAGATTGTTTTTTTGTGACATATTGGGCTTCATGTTAGTGGTAAATTTAGGGCAATAAATTCTGCGTTTATTTGTGATAAAAACGGAAATTTGGCGAAAATTTTGAAAATTTCGCAATTTTCACATTTTTAATTTTTATTCTGTTAAACCAGAGAGTTATGTGACACAAAATAGTTAATAAATAACATTTCCCACATGTTTACTTTACATCAGCACAATTTTAGAAACAAAATTTTTTTTTGTTAGGAAGTTATAAGGGTTAAAATTTGACCAGCGATTTGTCATTTTTACAACGAAATTTACAAAACCATTTTTTTTAGGGACCACCTCACATTTGAAGTCAGTTTGAGGGGTCTATATGGCTGAAAATACCCAAAAGTGACACCATTCTAAAAACTGCACCCCTCAAGGTACTCAAAACCACATTCAAGAAGTTTATTAACCCTTCAGGTGCTTCACAGCAGCAGAAGCAACATGGAAGGAAAAAATGAACATTTAACTTTTTAGTCACAAAAATTATCTTTTAGCAACAATTTTTTTATTTTCCCAATGGTAAAAGGAGAAACTGAACCACGAAAGTTGTTGTGCAATTTGTCCTGAGTACGCTGATACCTCATATGTGGGGGTAAACCACTGTTTGGGCGCACGGCAGGGCTTGGAAGGGAAGGAGCGCCATTTGACTTTTTGAATCAAAAATTGGCTCCACTCTTTAGCGGACACCATGTCACGTTTGGAGAGCCCCCGTGTGCCTAAAAATTGGAGCTCCCCCACAAGTGACCCCATTTTGGAAACTAGACGCCCCAAGGAACTTATCTAGATGCATAGTGAGCACTTTGAACCCCCAGGTGCTTCACAAATTGATCCGTAAAAATGAAAAAGTACTTTTTTTTCACAAAAAAATTCTTTTAGCCTCAATTTTTTCATTTTCACATGGGCAACAGGATAAAATGGATCCTAAAATGTGTTGGGCAATTTCTCCTGAGTACGCCGATACCTCATATGTGGGGGTAAACCACTGTTTGGGCACATGGTAAGGCTCGGAAGGGAAGGAGCGCCATTTGACTTTTTGAATGGAAAATTATTTCCATCGTTAGCGGACACCATGTCGCGTTTGGAGAGCTCCTGTGTGCCTAAACATTGGCGCTCCCCCACAAGTGACCCCATTTTGGAAACTAGACCCCCCAAGGAACTTATTTAGATGCCTAGTGAGCACTTTAAACCCTCAGGTGCTTCACAAATTGATCTGTAAAAATGAAAAAGTACTTTTTTTTCACAAAAAAATTCTTTTCGCCTCAATTTTTTCATTTTCACATGGGCAGTAGGATAAAATGGATCATAAAATTTGTTGGGCAATTTCTCCCGAGTACGCCGATACCTCATATGTGGGGGTAAACCACTGTTTGGGCACACGGCAGGGCTCGGAAGGGAAGGCGCGCCATTTGACTTTTTGAATGGAAAATTAGCTCCAATTGTTAGCGGACACCATGTCGCGTTTGGAGAGCCCCTGTGTGCCTATGCATTGGAGCTCCCCCACAAGTGACCCCATTTTGGAAACTAGACCCCCCAAGGAACTTATCTAGATGCATATTGAGCACTTTAAACCCCCAGGTGCTTCACAGAAGTTTATAACGCAGAGCCATGAAAATAAAAAATAATTTTTCTTTCCTCAAAAATGATTTTTTAGCCTGGAATTTCCTATTTTGCCGAGGATAATAGGAGAAATTGGACCCCAAATATTGTTGTCCAGTTTGTCCTGAGTACGCTGATACCCCATATGTGGGGGTAAACCACTGTTTGGACGCACGGAAGGGCTCGGAAGGGATGGCACGCCATTTGGCTTTTTAAATGGAAAATTAGCTCCAATCATTAGCGGACACCATGTCACGTTTGGAGAGCCCCTGTGTGCCTAAACATTGGAGATCCCCCAGAAATGACCCCATTTTGGAAACTAGACCCCCAAAGGAACTAATGTAGATGTGTGGTGAGGACTTTGAACCCCCAAGTGCTTCACAGAAGTTTATAACGCAGAGCCATGAAAATAAAAAAAAAAATTATTTTCTCAAAAATGATCTTTTAGCCTGCAATTTTTTATTTTACAAAGGGTAACAGGAGAAATTTGACCCCAAAAGTTGTTGTCCAGTTTCTCCTGAGTACGCTGATACCCCATATGTGGGGGTAAACCACTGTTTGGGCACATGCCGGGGCTCGGAAGTGAAGTAGTGACATTTTGAAATGCAGACTTTGATGGAATGCTCTGTGGGCGTCACGTTGCGTTTGCAGAGCCCCTGATGTGGCTTAACAGTAGAAACCCCCCACAAGTGACCCCATTTTGGAAACTAGACCCCGAAAGGAACTTATCTAGATGTGTGGTGAGCACTTTGAACCCCCAAGTGCTTCATAGAAGTTTATAATGCAGAGCCGTGAAAATAATAAATACGTTTTCTTTCCTCAAAAATAATTATTTAGCCCAGAATTTTTTATTTTCCCAAGGGTAACAGGAGAAATTGGATCCCAAAAGTTGTTGTCCAGTTTCTCCTGAGTACGCTGATACCCCATATGTGGGGGTAAACCACTGTTTGGGCACATGCCGAGGCTCGGAAGTGAAGTAGTGACGTTTTGAAATGCAGACTTTGATGGAATGCTCTGTGGGCGTCACGTTGCGTTTGCAGAGCCCCTGATGTGGCTTAACAGTAGAAACCCCCCACAAGTGACCCAATTTTGGAAACTAGACCCCGAAAGGAACTTATCTAGATGTGTGGTGAGCACTTTGAACCCCCAAGTGCTTCATAGAAGTTTATAATGCAGAGCCGTGAAAATAATAAATACGTTTTCTTTCCTCAAAAATAATTATTTAGCCCAGAATTTTTTAATTTTCCCAAGGGTAACAGGAGAAATTTGACCCCAATATTTGTTGTCCAGTTTCTCCTGAGTACGGTGATACCCCATATGTGGGGGTAAACTACTGTTTGGGCACACGTCTGGGCTCAGAAGGGAAGTAGTGACTTTTGAAATGCAGACTTTGATGGAATGGTCTGCGGGCGTCACATTGCGTTTGCAGAGCCCCTGGTGTGCCTAAACAGTAGAAACCCCCCACAAGTGACCCCATTTTAGAAACTAGACCCCCCAAGGAACTTATCTAGATATGTGGTGAGCACTTTGAACCCTCAAGTGCTTCACAGACGTTTACAACGCAGAGCCGTGAAAATAAAAAATCATTTTTCTTTCCTCAAAAATGATGTTTTAGCAAGCATTTCTTTATTTTCACAAGGGTAACAGGAGAAATTGGACCCCAGTAATTGTTGCGCAGTTTGTCCTGAGTATGCTGGTACCCCATATGTGGGGGTAAACCACTGTTTGGGTGCACGTCGGGGCTCGGAAGTGAGGGAGCACCATTTGACTTTTTGAATACAAGATTGGCTGGAATTAATGGTGGCGCCATGTTGCGTTTGGAAGACCCCCTGATGTGCCTAAACAGTGGAAACCCCTCAATTCTAACTATAACACTAACCCCAACACACCCCTAACCCTAATCCCAACTGTAGCCATAACACTAATCACAACCCTAACCCCAACACACCCGTAACCCCAACACACCCCTAACCCTAACCACAACCCTAATTCCAACCCAACCCAACCCTAAGGCTATGTGCCAACGTTGCGGATTCGTATGAGATTTTTCAGCACCATTTTTGAAAAATCCGCGGGTAAAAGGCACTGCGTTTTACCTGCGGATTTACCGCGGATTTCCAGTGTTTTTTGTTCGGATTTCACCTGTGGATTCCTATTGAGGAACAGGTGTAAAACGCTGCGGAATCCGCACAAAGAATTGACATGCTGCGGAAAATACAACGCAGCGTTCCCGCGCGGTATTTTCCGCACCATGGGCACAGCGGATTTGGCTTTCCATATGTTTACATGGTACTGTAAACCTGATGGAACTCTGCTGCGGATCCGCAGCGGCCAATCCGCAGCCAAATCCGCACCTTGTGCACATAGCCTAATTCTAAAGGTATGTGCACACGCTGCGGAAAACGCTGCGGATCCGCAGCAGTTTCTCATGAGTTTACAGTTCAATGTAAACCTACGGGAAACAAAAATCGCTGTACACATGCTGCAGAAAAACTGCACGGAAACGCAGCGGTTTACATTCCGCAGCATGTCATTTCTTTCTGCGGATTCTGCAGCGGTTTTACAACTGCTCAAATAGAAAATCGCTGTTGTAAAACCGCATTGAAATGCGCAGAAAAAACGCGGTAAATCCGCCATAAATCCGCAGCAGTTTAGCACTGCGGATTTATCAAATCCGCAGCGGAAAAATCCGCAGAGGAACAGAATACGTGTGCACATACCGAAACCCTAACCCTAACCCTACCCCTACCCCTAACCCTAGTTCTTACCCCAACCTTAGTGGAAAAAAAATAAAAAATATTTTTTTTGTTGTCCCTACCTATGGGGATGACAAAGGGGGGGGGGGGGGGTCATTTACTTTTTTTTTTTTTATTTTGATCACTGAGATATAATCTATCTCAGTGATCAAAATTCACTCTGGAACGAATCTGCCGGCCGGCAGATTCGGCGGGCGCACTGCACATGCGCCCGCCATTTTGGAAGATGGCGGCGCCCAGGAAAGAAGACGGACGGTCCCCGGGAGGCCAGGTAAGTATAAGGGGGGGAGATCAGGGCACGGGGGGGGGGGGCGTCGGAGCACGGGGGGGGGGGGGGGGGTGGACCGGAACACGGGGGGGTGGATTGGAGCACGGAGTGGGGGATCGCTGTGCGGGCGGGTGGATCGGAGCACGGGGGGGGGGGGGGGGGGGGGAAATCGCTGTGCGGGGGGGGGATCGGAGTGCGGGGGGGTTTGATTGTAGCACGGGGGGTGTGATTGGAGCACGGGGGGAGCGGGCAGGAGGACGGGGGAGCGGAGCACAGGACCGAGGGGAGCAGACCGCAGATCGGGGGGCTGGGGGGGCGATCGGAGGAGTGGAGTGGGTGCACATTAGTGTGTCCAGCCATGGCCGATGATATTGCAGCATCGGCCATGGCTGGATTGTAATATTTCACCATTTTTTTAGGTGAAATATTACAAATCGCTCTGATTGGCAGTTTCACTTTCAACAGCCAATCAGAGCGATCGTAGCGACGAGGGGGTGAAGCCACCCCCCCTGGGCTAAACTACCACTCCCCCTGTCCCTGCAGATCGGGTGAAATGGGACTTAACCCTTTCACCCGATCTGCAGGGACGCGATCTTTCCATGACGCATATGCTGCGTCATGGGTCGGAATGGCACCGACTTTCATGACGCAGCGTATGCGTCAAAGGTCGGGAAGGGGTTAAACAGTTATTGTATGCGGTTAAAGCTACAAGATTTATAGATTTCAATGATTTGATTCAGTAGTTATAGAGGAAGCCTGAGAGCCATGCTCCTCCCACACGGTGAGCTGTCAATCACTGTCTGGGTGGGTGGAGCAAGCGGGACTCACAGGCTCTCTCTATAAATCCTAAAACTAAAAGTCTTAATCAAATCACAGAAAAATATATCATCTCAAGCTCAGCTTGTCGTCTATGCAATGCTGCCGTGACTAGGGGGCAGGACAAGTCCCCAAAAGTTGGCCAAGTGGTCTGCATTTCACTAATTAACGGACCAGATACCTTGCGCTCCCCCCGAGCTTCAGAGTCACCTTCCCCAGAGACTTGTCCAGTTCATCATGCAATAGATAGATATTCTCAGGGGTCAGGCGGAACTTTCCAGCTGAGGAAAAAAAGATCCATATAAGATTATCCATCAGTAATCCCAAATAATAATAGTAATAATGATAATAAACTTTACAACTAAAAAATGTCAATATGTATTGAGACCTTAGACCAGAAATCGTGGAAATTAAAGATGGTAAAAGGGAAGCTGCAGAACATCAACACTTACACTAAGCCAGAACAGAGCCAGTCTATAACCATGCAGGCCGATAACAGGAACCCCGTAACAAGCACTGCAAGACCCTCTGGGAGAACCAACAGTGATGGATTACAGACAAAGAAAAACCCACAGGATGCAGTGTTCCCCCATTACAAACCTAACATGCAACAAGACCCCAATATCAAAGGAACCTGGTACAAGTGTCCCCATAACAGTAACTGCCACCAAAGGAAGCAGGATTAGGGGACTCGTGTACATCCTAGATCTATGCCCAAAAGGTGTCTCCTGGCTCTGTTATGGGGGGCACCAGATGCCAGCTCGATCTACTATGGGGGGACACCAGATGCCAGCTCGATCTACTATGGGGGGCACCAGATGCCACCTCGATCTACTATGGGGGGCACCAGATGCCACCTCGATCTACTATAGGGGGCACCAGATGACGCTCAATCTACTATGGGGGGGTGCCAGATGCCAGCTCTATCTACTATGGGGGGCACCGGATGCCAGCTCGATCTACTATGGGGGCACCAGATGCCAGCTCGATCTACTATGGGGGGGGCACCAGATGCCACCGATCTACTATGGGGGGGCACCGGATGCCAGCTCGATCTACTATGGGGGGAACCAGATGACGCTCGATCTACTATGGGGGCACCAGATGCCACTTCGATCTACTATTGGGAGCACCAGATGACGCTCGACCTACTATGGGGGCACCAGATGACACTCAACCTACTATGGGGGCACCAGATGACACTCAACCTACTATGGGGGGGGCGCCAGATGACGCTCGATCTGCCATGGGGGTGCTGTTGACTCTCATGTAAGTGACAAGTACCCCTTACATGCAGCGATTATTGACCTCACCGGCATTGGCCACACTGGTCCCATTAACATTCATAAACTGCCGAGGTTTCATCAGGACTAGATGGACGCCATCAAACTGGGCAGTGACGACATCAGCTCCTGTCCGTCTGTCTGTCTTCCACTGATCGGCGACATTGAGCCTCCGCGCCAGCTGGTTAATGGCGGTCATGCCCACACTGTGCCTGGTGCCACACATGCCATGATTGCCCAGTCCGACCACCTACACATAGGAGACAGAATTATTATTATTATAGCGCCATTTATTCCATGACGCTTTACATGTGAGGAGGGGTATACATAATAAAAACAGGTACAATAATCTTGAACAATACAAGTCACAACTGGTACAGGAGGAGAGAGGACCCTGCCCACGAAGGCTCACAATCTACAAGGGATGGGTGAGAATACAGTAGGTGAGGGTAGAGCTGGTCATGCAGCGGTTTGGTCAATCGGTGATTACTGCAGGTTGTAGGCTTGTCGGAAGAGGTGGGTCTTCAGGTTCTTTTTGAAGGTTTTGATGGTAGGCGAGAGTCTGATGTGTTGTGGTAGAGGGTTCCAGAGTAGGGGTGATACGCGAGAGAAATCTTGTCTTGTATGCGATTGTGGGAAGAAGAGATAAGAGGGGAGTAGAGAAAGAGATCTTGTGAGGATCGGAGGTTGCGTGTAGGTGAGTACCGGGAGACGAGGTCACAGATGTATGGAGGAGACAGGTTGTGGATGGCTTTGTACGTCATGGTTAGGGTTTTGTAGTGGAGTCTCTGGGCAATGGGGAGCCAGTGAAGGGATTGACAGAGGGGAGAGGCCGGGGAATAGCGGGGGGACAGGTGGATTAGTCGGGCAGCTGAGTTTAGAATAGATTGGAGGGGTGCGAGAGTGTTCGAGGGGAGGCCACAGAGCAGGAGGTTGCAGTAGTCAAGGCGAGAGATGATGAGGGCATGGACTAGGGTTTTTGCAGATTCTTGGTTTAGGAATGTACGGATCCGTGAAATATTTTTGAGTTGAAGGCGGCAGGAAGTGGAAAGGGCTTGGATATGTGGTTTGAAGGAGAGATCAGCGTCAAGGATTACCCCGAGGCAGCGAGCTTGTGGGACTGGGGAGAGTGGGCAGCCATTTACTGTAATGGATAGGTTCGTTGGGGGGGTCGCGTGAGATGGGGGAGAGATGATGAATTCTGTTTTGTCCATGTTAGGTTTCAGAAATCTAGCGTAGAAGAAGGATGAAATAGTGGACAGACATTGTGGGATTCTGGTTAGTAGGATGGTGATATCTGGTCCAGAGATGTAGATCTGTGTGTCGTCAGCATAGAGATGATACTGAAAGCCATGAGATTCTATGAGCTGTCCCAGGCCAAAGGTGTAAATGGAGAAGAGCAGGGGCCCAAGAACTGAACCTTGTGGGACTCCGACAGATAGGGGACGAGGTGAGGAGGTGGTGTGTGAGTGGGGGACACTGAATGTCCGGTCTGTTAGGTATGACGAGATCCAGGATAGGGCCAAGTCTGTGATGCCAAGAGATGAGAGGGTCTGTAATAATAGGGAATGGTCCACTGTGTCAAAGGCAGGGGACAGGTCGAGGAGGAGGAGGACAGAGTAGTGTCACTTGCTCTTGGCGGTTAGTAGGTCATTGGTGACTTTAGTCAGGGCAGTTTCAGTGGAGTGGTGCGGACAGAAGCCAGATTGTAAGCGGTTGAAAAGGGAGCAAGAAGAGAGATGGGAGGACAGTTCAAGATGGACATGTTGTTCCAGTAGTTTTGAGGCATAAGGGAGAAGTGATATAGGGCGATAGCTAGATACAGAGGATGGGTGAAGAGATAATAAAACGTGTTACACGTGATACAGAGACACTTAGGGGCCATGTGCTCCCCGGTCACACATCACACTGGAACAGCTTCCCCTACAGACCAGTATGGCCACAGTACGTCAATACACCACTGTGAATAAGAATGTGCTCACCATAAAGAGCCGCCCCCTGGTGGGACCTGCACTGGCTCCATGACTCATGCACCGACCCAAGCAGAGACAGCACACTGCTCTCACCGACTGCAACATGGTCCTCTACCAACATGGTGGAAAACAGCTGACAACTTCCGGGTCATGTGACTGGCAGTCACTGATGAGGCTCCGTCATGTGATCCCTGTGTGCAGTACTATAGAGAGAAGTGTATTGTGCAGCCAGAGAGAACATCGTAGTGTTGTGTATCAGAAGGGAGAGCGAACCCTGCTGGTGGAAAATGGAATTACACCTACAATGCCTAATGTGACACAGATCAGACAAATACCAAGATCTAAGCTAGAGACAGACATTAGATAGGTATGGGATGGGGATTGCAATACAGTGGGAGGAACTGCAGCAACTCAGCCACGAAATGGAGACCCCACAATGTTACAGAGCCCCCCCCCACGAGTGCTGGGGAGCAGAGCGCAGAAAAGTCACCAACTTTCTGCTGACTCCATAACTGCAGAGTCCGGACCTCCTCTGGTATAAAAATCAGCACAAACACTGCTCCCCTAACAGGGCCTTCATGGCCGAGCAGCTACATGCAGCCTTACATCACCAATCACAATGCTGGGTGTCAGATGGAGTGGTGTAAAGCCGCCACCAGGGCTGCCACTAGAAATTTCAGGGCCCCATACTGACAAAATGTCCGGGGCCCCCTTGAGACTCCGCCCAGGCTCTATCCCAGCCCCGCCTCCAGGCTCCACCCCTCAAACTGTCCACAGTCCCACACACTCTTTCTTGGAAAAACTCCACTTCTCATCTATCACACATTAACAGTTCCCACCAGCAGATCACACATATAGCCGGCAGCTTTTGTTTTGGCCAAAAGATTTTTTAAGCCACCAAAATGACAACGTAGACACTTTTGGCCAGGCCCTACTCTACTGTAACCTATTAAATATTTGTTAAAATATGCAATACAATTTAGGTATATTTTTATTTATTTTTAAATTTTTAAAATGACCTATAATACCACATACAAGGAACAAATACCACAGCACCAGGACCAGACACCATATCACCACAGTGACCTATAATACTATCTACAAGGCACAAATACCGCCACACCATGACCAGATGAAATATTACCACCACAGTGATCGAATAATATCAAATCCAAGGAACAAATACCACAACATCATGACCAGACCACATATTACCACCACATAGTGACTGAATACTACAATACTGATCAATAATAAAAAAAACCCCACAATACTATCACCATCAGTGCCATTATACACAGGAGATCTGTACTTAGTAAGCAGTGTCTGTGTATAGGTAATCCAGTGATCACTGGTGACATTATACACAGGACCTCCGTATATAGCAGGGGTGTCAAACTGCATTCCTCGAGGGCCGCAAACCATGCGTGTTTTCAAGATTTCCTTAGCATTGCACAAGGTGCTGCAATCATTATGTGTGTAGGTGATTAAATTATCACCTGTGCAGTACAAGGAAATCCTGAAAACATGACCTGGTTGCAGCCCTCGAGGAATGCAGTTTGACACCCCTGGTATATAGTATACAGTGTATAGTGTCAGTGTATAGGTAACACACTGACTCACCAGTGACGTCTCTAGGTGAAGTCCTTCATCTTTCATCCAGCACAGACCGCCATCACTTCATCCAGCCAGGACTCGTCTCTGCAGGAAATAACACCGTTATCTCGAGTTCCACTTGCAGAACACATTACTTAATTTTCCTAACTTCTACATTACACCACATGAAGAAGGCGACATAGTATCACTCTACACAGTAATAGGACCGCCCCCCCATTTAGAACAGTATACTCAAAAAATAAAATAAATACATCACTGCAGTAATAATATCCCTTAATTAGCCACTATGGTAATAATATTCGCCATCCTAGCCCCCGTGTGTCTCATTCCTGGCGTCAGCCATATGTTCTCCCATCCTGCCCTAATGAGTATCCATCCTGCCCCATATGATCTCCCCATCCTGCCCCATCTGTCTCCATCGTATCCATCCTGCCCCATGATCCTGCCCCATCTGTCTCCAATCATGCCCGTATCACCATTCTGCCCCGTCTCCAATCATGCCCTGTGTCTCAATTCTGCCCCATCTGTCTCCAGTCATGCCCCAGTGTCTCCAGTCATGCCGCCATGTCTATCATCCTGCCCCCTGTGTCTCCAATCATGCCTCGTTTCTCCATTCTGCCCCTGTGTCCAGCAATCTGCCCCTGTGTCCAGCAATCTGCCCCTGTCCAGCGTTCTGCCCCTGTGCGCAGCATTCTGCCCCTGTGCCCAGCTTTCTGCCCGTGCCCAGCTTTCTGCCCCCTCTGTGTCCAGCTTTCTGCGCCCCCTTTGTCCAGCTTTCTGCCCCCCCCCCCTGTGCCCAGCTTTCTGCCCGTGTCCAGCTTTCTGCCCCTGTGTGCAGCTTTCTGCCCGTGTGCAGCTTTCTGCCCGTGTCTAGCGTTCTGCCCTTGTGCCCAACTTTCTGCTCCTGTTCCCAGCTTTCTGCCCCCCCGTGTCCAGCTTTCTGCCCCCCCCCCCGTGTCCAGCTTTCTGCCCCCCCCCTGTGTCCAGCTTTCTGCCCCCCCTGTGTCCAGCTTTCTGCCCCCCCCCTGTGTCCAGCTTTCTGCCCCCCCCTGTGCCCAGCTTTCTGCCCCCCCCCCCCCGTGCCCAGCTTTCTGCCCCCCCTGTGTCCAGCTTTCTGCCCACCCTGTGTCCAGCTTTCTGCCCCCCCTGTGTCCAGCTTTACTGCCCTGAGCCCCCCCGGATCGCCGCTCTCAATAAAAAAATAACAAAAAAAACAAAAAACAAGTTCTGCTTACCTGCCGCGCTCCTGCTTTCTCCACGCAGCTGAAGCGTGCACTCGCCGGCGACTGACAATGACGTCAGACGCCGGCGACCTGCACGCTGCGGCTGATGTCAGCTGCCAGCCTCAGATTGGCTGGCGGCTGTTAACTATTGACGTGCGGGCGCGGGTCCACACGTCAATAGCGTTAAACAGCTGCAGCGCAGGCCGCCTCTAAGGGCCCGGTTCAGCCTGCGGCTGCCGGTAGGGGCCCGGTGAGCAGATAAGACGGGGCCCGATGCAGGCCCCCTCTGCTCACCGGGCCCCATACGCCAGTCACAGCTGTAATGCCCTGATGGCGGCCCTGGCCGCCACCACGGGACTCTGGAGGAGATTTGCTCTGTGGAGTGACTGATCACACTTCTCTACAGTCCTGCTCATCGTTATTGGCACCCATGAAGTTTAAGTACACGAGGGGAATATCTCCTGAAAAAAAATGAATCAAGTGAAACAGTTTTTTGTACACAGCACTCGTGTTAAATACAAAAGAGCAAATGATAAACAATAATGTAAAGCAAAAAATAATGGGAGGAAAAATAGAAAAACCTGAATCTTGCTGTAACGCTGGTATTAGCCCCCTCTGTTACACGAAATTAGTAGGGAAACACATTTTGACTCACTTGTGGTAAATCAAGGACAGGAGCTGTCTGAGGACATCAGAAATGCTATTATTATCAAACACAAGACTTCCAAAAAGTATAAGGCCATCTCCAAAGACCTTAGTATCCCAGTTTCATCAGTGCGCAATGTTATTAAGAAGTTTGCCAGGCATGGAACCATTAAGAACCTCCCTGGACGTGGAGGAAAGAGGAAAATTGACAAGAGATGCATTGGAAGGTTGCTGCGAATGGTGGAAAAAACACCACGTCAAACATCCAAAGACCTGAAGGCCAACCTGGAACAGTCTAGAGTCATGAATTCAACAAGTACCATAGGCCGCACACTAAACCAAACAGAGCATTTTGGTCAAGAAACCATTGCTGAAGAAAAGAAAGAAAAGTCCTTCTGGGCAAATGTTCTGTGGACAGATGAAACAACAATAAATCTTTCTGGCAATGCAAAGCAATAGTTTGTTTACAGATGGTGCAATGAAGCTTATAAGGGAAAGAACACCCTACCAACAGTTAAGTATGGTGGAGGATCCATAATGCTGTGGGGTTGCTTTGCGGCGTCTGCTACTGGAGGCCTTGATCATATCACAGGAATCATGAAATCAGAGAATTATCAAGAGATCTTAGAGCGAAATGTCCTACCCAGTGTAAGAAAACTTTGAGTCGAAGATCATGGATCCTCCAGCAAGACACTGACCTAAAGCACACATCCAAAAGTACACAAGAATGGTTGAAAAAGAAAAAAAATGGACAGTTTTAAAATAGCCAGCAATGAGTACTGACCTCAATCCCATTGAAAATCTTTGAGGTGAGCTGAAATCTGCCATTGGGAAAAAAAAAACTGCAAATATTCAAGAGCCTGAACAAACTGCCAAGGAAGAGTGGGAGAAAATACCAGCTGAGAAGTGCAAGAAGCTTAAGATGGCTACAAGAAACATTTGGAGGCTGTCATCAATGCCAAAGGGGGTGCAACCAAGTATTAATTAGGGGCGCCTTTATTGCTGCACATGCCGTCTATTCTGTTTCTTCTTTGAAATTGCAGCAAGTGGAAAAATGTTTTATTGTTGGATTACTTTGGACAACTAATTAAAAAATCCTGAGGATATAGCTATGGTACATTTCCATTTATTTCTGAAGATATTGCACAGTCTATGAAAAAAAATTAAGGGGTGCCAATAATGGTGAGCAGCACTGTATCCGGCATCTGATGGAGGAGTCTGGGTTTGGTGAATGCCAGGAGAACATTACCCACTGACTGCACTGTGCCCCCTGTACAGATGGTGGAGGAGGATAACGCTATAGGATTGTTATCAGTGCTCGGCCTCGGCCTCTTAGTCCCAGTGAAGGGAAATCTTAATTCTTCAGCAGAAGACATTGTGGACCATTGTAGCTTCCAGCTTTGTGGGAACAGTTTGGGGAAGACCCTTTTCCGTCCCTCATGACCATTCCCAGTGCACAAGGACCATACAGACATGGAGGGGAGTTTGGTGGAAGAACATAAGCGGCCGCACAGAGCCCGGACCTCAGCCCCATCCAAGAGCAGAGATTTTGAAAGAAATCCTCCCCAGAAGAGCGGGAGCCGTTATATCTGCAGTGGGGGACTCAATATTATGTCTATGGATGTAGGAGGGGAGGGGAGAAAAGCTCCTCTAGGTGGGATGTGGGGGGCACATACTTTTTCCTATATAGTGTATACTGGACTATCAGTAACATTTCATCCTCCTTGTGGGTTGCTCGGAAGCAGGTGACATCACAGGTACAGTATGACATCACAGCCCCTTGATGATGCCAGCATTCTACTCCGCACATTTCTGCTTCCTGCTCACAATGATAGGTTATGGAGGGGAAATGAACCAGTCCTGATGAAAATGAGCCTCGTCTGTGCCGAGATTGCCGTCGTCCTCGTGATTTTTACAGTCTGGATGCCAATAACTGCAAATAATATAACAACAGGTTAAAAAATTGACACACGGGGGGGGGCATGTCACATTATAAATTTGACGCATCATTTGCTGTTCATGATCCACAGATTTGAATCATTTCTGACAAACATATATTAACCTGTTACACTATGGCTGGCCATGTCCTTCACAATTACCAAATTATTAAGTGGGGTAAATAGTCAGACATTTTTGTGCACAAAGTCTGTATTGAAAATAGCTATTTTGTGACGTTTTAAACGCATAAATGCCAATCATAGTATTCCCGCTGCGCCATAGTGAAGGTCCGATCTGGGTGCCATGGCAACAACCCATTGCCAAGCCATTTAGATGCCATGGCGGCTGTTCATCACGCCATCTAAGGGGTTTAGTTTCTATGATCATGGCTACCACCCATTACTGACGGGTGTGACAAACAGCCGGCGCCCGCCGTGTATGGAGTGGTGTCAGATCGTGAGCCTTCTCCATAAACCCCTCCTGACTTCTGCTGGTGGATATGGGGCTTCCTCAGCTCATGGACCCCATAGCAGCTTAGTGTCCTGCCACCATTGGTGCGCCACAGAAGCCAGCTAACCCGTATTTTATTTAAACTGTCCAGGAAATTTGGAGACATTGGCAATTTAGTGATGTCCAGAACATAAACATCATACATAAATGTTTTTTTTTTTTGGGTGGGAGTGGGACTAAAGCGTACCCAAATTGCCCACGTCAAGGCTGGTAACCATGTAAATGGGGCCTAAAGCCCTTCTTAAATTCCCATTGTGAACCCATAAAACTAAAGAGGTTAGCATTTGTAGGAGAACATGGACAATTACCAAAATGTCAGCCCCCAATGTTAAAGTGAATGGTCTCTACGTATGGGGGAGACTTACAAAATTTGCTTAAAGGAAAGACCATAGTGGTTACCCATAGCAACCAATCACAACCCAGCTTTCATTTTTGAAGAGTAGTAGAGTACATAAAAGCTGAGCTGTGATTGGTTGCTATGGGCAACAAATACACTCGCTCCTCTTGGTAATTTTTAGACAATTTTTATAACCTTCTCAGTAGACGATCTTAACCCCTTCCTGACATCCACCATATATGTCGTGTATGGAACAGGCTCAGGGGCGGAGGTCGCATTATAAATGACGGGTGCCAGCTGCGTTATGCAGCCAGCCACCTGCCTCGCTGCTCTTTTACCACTTACGTGTCGCTTTCGATATATGACAACTGCATTTAGTAGCGTTTACCCATTGAGCCTTTGGTTTAGGTGACCGTCACCCCCAACCTGGTTCCCCGACGCCATTTTTATATTCCTATGAAGTCATGCCTTTGACTGGGCTTCACAGGAAATTGATAATTTCACAATATTCTGCCATATTGACGTATTACAGTATATAATATAAGTGATCAAACCATTGGAGGCTCAAATTAAAAAAAAAAGGAAAAGGTCATTTAAAAAAAATTGTAAAAAAAAAACAAAAACGTCTGAATCACCCTCTCTTCCCAATTCAAAAATAACGTAAAAAAATAAATAAATTTGGTTTTGCCACATCCATAAAATATAAAGGTAATAAAATACAAAAGAAAAACAAATATGCCACAATTTTTTTTTTTGCAGAAAAAGTGATCAGAGCCTTTTTTGTATTCCAAAATGTTATTAATTAAAATGACAGCTGGCCACGCAAGTTACAAGCCCTCACAAATATATATATTTTTTTAGTTCTGATTTTTTAACCGCTACAATGTAAAACAAAACTACACAATTTTGGTATCGCTGTAATCACACAGACCTGTAGAAACACATTACCAGGTCATCTTCACCCCACAATAAACGCTGTAAATACAAAATAAAATAAAATAAAAAAATAACAGTGGCAGAATAGTTTTTTTATCATTTCACTTCACTTTGAATTTTTTTCCTGTTTATCACTACATCATATAGTAAAGTGAATGACGTCCTTCATAACTACAAGTCGTCTTGCAAAATAGCAAGTCTATGTAGATGGCAAAATATAGAAAAAATAAAGTCTCGACAGAAGGAAAAGAAAAAAATGAAAACACGAAAAATAAAAATGGGCTTCCGCTCCTTACAAATTTATCACCAATATTGTAATCTATTTTTATTTCCAGATACAAAGGGGGAAAATCAATCCGCCATACAAGTAAATGGTGAGTGCATCCTGGTCGTGAAATATACCGTTCAGCAAAGTGATCGGGTTCAAGTCATGTGTTACTACTGACCTTTTCTCAAAGGGATTTATATGGCTGCTTTCTTCAAAACATTGGCAAACGTATTTATGGGCTAATTATGGTATTGCACTTAAAGGGAACCTGTCACCTGAATTTGGCGGGACTGGTTTTGGGTCATATGGGCGGAGTTTTCGGGTGTTTGATTCACCCTTTCCTTACCCGCTGGCTGCATGCTGGCTGCAATATTGGATTGAAGTTCATTCTCTGTCCTCCATAGTACACGCCTGTGCAAGGCAATCTTGCCTTGTGCAGACGTGTACTATGGAGGACAGAGAATGAACTTCAATCCAATATTGCAGCCAGCATGCAGCCAGCGGGTAAGGAAAGGGTGAATCAAACACCCGAAAACTCCGCCCATATGACCCAAAACCAGTCCCGCCAAATTCAGGTGACAGAGTCCCTTTAAAAGCTGAAGAGCTGCAATACCACAAACAACCTCTAGAGATGGATGGCGCCGTTTCTAGTATAAAAATGAAAGAAAAAAACAGCTATGTTTTTGTAATCCTGCACAATCCCTTTAATTAACTAATACTTATATATTTTCAAAGGGTCTACAGCAACTTCCCATTATCACAAACTGGTCAAGCGATGCTGGAATAAAGGTATCATTTTTTTGGTCTGCAATTTCCATCTTTTTAGAGTGCCATAAGTCCATTGATTTGTTGTCATTGCATTCAATATGGCCGACTATAGTTGAAACTTCCTCGCCCAGCTTACAACAGAAAGGGAAGTTCTAGACCGGGGCAGCACATGGCAAGTTGAGGCAAGTGCTGGGGCCACTGCGCCTGGGGAGCTATGTCTGCCAAAGTCTCAGTTTGCAGCATCCGACATACCGTATTTTTCGGACTACAAGACGCACTTTTTCCCCCCAAAAAAAGGGGGGGAAATGGAGGGTGCGTCTAATAGTCGCAATGCAGGCTTACCGTGGCGGCAGAGGTCCGGTGGCAGAGGTGCAGCGGCAGAGGTGCGGCGGCAGAGGTGTGGGGGCAGAGGAGGCGCAGTAAGCGGGGTCCCTTTCTCCGGTGAGGTGATGCAGCAGCCCGGTATGCAGCAGAGCCGGGTGAATCCTGTTGTTATCGGTGGGCGCGGCCATTTTCCTGAGGCCGCGCGTGCGCAGATGAAGCACTCTGCTTCCCGGGGCTTCAGGAAAATGGCCGTGGGAGGCCGCGCGTGCGCAGATGGAGATCGCGGCGGCCATTTTCCATTTTTCTGGGATTGCAGCAGGACCTGATCACCGCAGTTTGAACTTAAGATGTTGGAAATGATGGGAAGGTGATTGTGGAGTGCAGATGGCACTGAAGACACCTATGTCTGCCATGTTTGTACACCCATGTCTTCCTAGCTTGTGTCTGGGCTTTATAGTAGATTGGTGATTTTACAATACAATATTAGAACAATAAAGTACAAGTGATCACAGGTTCAATTCCCCAAGGAGGACCAATAAAAATGTAAAAAGAAAAATACTGAAAAGTTCATATATAGCCGTTTTTTTCCATAAAACAGATAAAATCTAAAGAAAAAAAAATAGTTTAGTATATTTGGCATCTCTGACTGAGTGCATAAGTTTATATGGGCTTTTAATTTTAATATTAGTTTTTAAGGTCTTTACAAGGGGGCGTGGTTCACAGGGTAATAATGCAGAGCAGCCTAAAGACACGCCCCTGAGGACCATGTAAAACACTTTTCCTCTAAAGACCATAAAAGGTCATATGGTAGATTTACAGAAAAAGAATCAACGATATACTCAGGGGAACATAAAAAAAAAAAAAAAAAAGTGGCCACTTTTGACCTTGTGACAGGTCCTCTTTGTAAAAAAACAAAAAAAAAAGAAAGAGGTAAGACACTGATATAACAATTATGATGCTGGTGACCAGGAGTCGAGTTTGTCCACCACGCCCAATGCACATTTCACCAAGCTTGGGGTTAGTCTGACACATTGAGTATTTGGTAAGTTTTTTTACCCCAGTATTTGTAAGCCAAAACCAGGAGAGGAACAGTCAGAGGAAAAGTCTAATAGAAACATTTGCACCACTTCTGTATTATCACCCACTCCTGGTTTTGGCTTACAAATACTGAGGTAAAAAACTCACCAAATACTGATGTGTGTATGTGGCCAAAGAGTGTTTCCCAGGTCATGGATTCTGCTTCTTCTCTTACCCCAATTACACGGTCTTTCCCTTGCAGTGATCCCCGGACGTCCCACCTTGGCCCGAGTGGTTGTGGCAGGAACGTTCTTCATATTGGCAGCTGTGATTGCTGGACTGTGTCTTTTCTTTTATATCTAGTAAGTTCTTCTCAGTGTAGTGTCTGATGACATTAGCCATCACGCTTTATGAAGGGTCATCTCACCACTTTTACAATCCAGTTTCAGACACAAGGACGAATATGCCGACCTCGAAGAAGGTCTGTTGTCACGAAGACAATGTTTTAAGCCACACTTAGAAGATGTGGAGGCTGATTTACCAAGATACATGACAACTCTAGGTAATATTAGGACAACATGGTTCTCAAAACGGTTGTGTGAAATTAGAAAAACAATTCCATATAGAACTGGGTGATTAAGCAAATTAATTTGATTCAATTTTATTTTGCACAATTCTACTTTTGCTCGTGCCCAGTGGATGTGGCAACAAAATATAGAAGAGGAACAGCAAGGCTTGTGGGCTCGGGATGGTCATAGGAATGATGATTCTTCTGTCTGTAAAGGGAGAAGGGGACGTGGTGGGACACTGGTCACCCCCAAATCAGTCCAGTACAAGCAGCTTGATTTTCATTTAAAAGAAATCATCTGACCCCGATGAACTGACAGTGATGAAAGATGATGAGCCACGGCAGATGCAACAATCAGGAGGCCATTGCCCATGAGGAATTAGATTCCTCTGGAACGCTGCCAGAGGCTGGTGTCTTGATATGTGCAATTGCTTCTCACAAAATTAAAATATCATCAAAAAAGTTAATTTATTTCAGTCCTTCAATACAAGAAGTGAAACTCAGATATTATATAGAGTAATTACAGAGTGATCTATTTCAAGTGTTTATTTCTGTTAATGTTGAGGATTATGGCTTACAGCCAATGAAAACCCAAAAGTCATTATCTCAGTAAATTAAAATAACAAAAAAAAACATGCAAAGACTTCATAAGCGTTTAAAAAGGTCCCTTAGTCTGTTTCAGTAGGCTCCACAATCATGGGGAAGACTGCTGACTGACAGATGCCCAGGAGGCAGTCACTGACACAGTCCACAAGTAGGATAAGCCACAAAAGGTCATTGCTAAAGAAGCTGGCTGCTCACAGGGTGCTGTATCCAAGCATATTAATGGAAAGTTGAGTTTAAGAAAAAGTGTGGTAGAAAAAGGTGCACAAGCAACCGGGATAACCGCAGCCTTGAAAGGATCATTAAGAAAAGGCCATTCAAAAACGTGGGGGAGATTGACAATGACTGGACTGCTGCTGGAGTCATTGCTTCAAGAGCCACCACACACAGACGTGTCCAGGACCTGGGCTACAAGTGTCACATTCCTTGTGTCAGGCCACTAATGACCAATAGACAACGCCAGAAGCATCTTACCTGGGCCAAGGAGAAAAAGAACTGGACTGTTGTCAGTGGTCCAAGGTGTTGTTTTCAGATTAGTAAATTTTGCATTTCATTTGGAAATCAAGGTCCCAGAGTCTGGAGGAAGAGTGGAGAGGCCACAATCCAAGCTGCTGGAGGTTTAGTGTGAAGTGTCCACAATCAGTGATGGTTTGGGGAGCCATGTCATCTGCTGGTGTAGGTCCACTGTGTTTTATCAAGACCAAAGTCAGCACAGGAGATTTTAGAGCACTTCATGCTTCCCTCTCTGATAAGCTTTTTGGAGATGGAAATGTTATTCTCCAGCAGGACTTGGCCCTGTCCACACTGCCAAAAGTACCAATACCTGGTTTACAAACAACAGTATCACTGTGCTTAATTGGCAGCAAACTCGCCTGACCTTAATCCCATAGAGAATCTATGGAGTATTGTCAAGAGGAAGAGGAGAGACACCAGACCCAACAATGCAGACGAGCTGAAGGCTGCTATCCAAGCAACCTGGGCTTCCATAACACCTCAGCAGTGCAACAGGCTGATCGCCTCCATGCCACGCCGCATTGATGCAGCAAGGCTATGTGCCCACGTTGCGGATTTGTGTGCGGATTTTTCCACGCAGATTTTGAAAAATCCTCAGGTAAAACACACTGTGTTTTTTGTGCGGATTCCACCTGCTGTTTTACACCTGCGGATTCCTATTGAGCAACAGATGTAAAACGCTGCGGAATCCGCACAAAGAATTGACATGCTGCGGAAAATAAACCGCAGCATTTCTGAGTGGGATTTTCCACAGCATGTGCACAGTGGACTTTATTTTTCATAGGTTTACATGGTACTACTGTACACCGCATGGAAAACTGCTGCAAATCCGCAGGCAAATCGGTAACGTGTGCACATACCCTTATTGATTGAAAAGGAGCCCCGACCAAGTACTGAGTGCATTTACTGAACATACATTTCAGTAGGCCAACATTTCAGATTTTAAAATCATTTTTTAAAGCCGGTGTTATAAAGTATTCTAATTTACTGAGATAGTGACTTTTGGGTTTTCATTGGCTGAAAGCCATAATCATCAACATTAACAGAAATAAACACTTGAAATAGATCACTCTGTGTTTAATGATTCTATATATCAGTTTCACTTTTTTGTATTGAAGAACTGAAATAATTTAACTTTTTGATGATATTCTAATTTATTGAGAAGTACTTGTAACATGCCTGCAGCAGGTAATAACAGCCAGAGGGATGAATAATCCTGAAACTGGAGTAGTCAGTAAAAGTGGAATTTTATACTGAATTTTGGAGAAACCACTTGTTCTATTAATTGTTTTGAGCTAATTACATTGTATTATTGGTTGTTAGTTGGAGAGATACCTCTCCTGATTCCTCCATACACATGAGCACTCGGCTTAGCAATCTTGTTTTTTCAATGGAGAGAGCTGTTGACACTGAAAAAGAGGATGGGCGTGCGATCATCAGAAGTGAGGTGATCGCATAAGTTGGGAATTTCATAAAATCATGAAGGGCTGAGGACATCTGACAACCCGGCCCACGGGAGGTCATCACTGGGGCAGGGTGTGAGGGGGGAGGTGTAATTCAGGTGCTGATAAAAGGTTAAGACACATTATGATCTATGTTCAATGTAGAGAGATACAGTTGAAACCAGAAGTTACCATGCACTATATAAAAAGACACATCCGCATGTTTTTCTCAATATCTGACATGAAATCAGAGTAAACCGTTCCCGTTTTAGGCCAATTAGGATTACCATAATTATTAATATTTGCCAAATGCCAGAATAATGAGAGAGAGAATGTTTTAAGGCATTTTTATTACTTACTGCAAAGTCAGAAGTTTCCATACATTTCATTAGTATTTGGTACCAAGGCCCTTAAACTGAATGACTTGGGTCAAACATTTGGGATCTCCTTCCACAAGCTTCTCATAATAGTTGGTCGGAATTTGGGACAATTCCTCCTTACAAAACTGGTGTAACTGATCCAGGTTTGTAGGTCGCCTTGCTCACACCGACCTTTTCATCTTTGCCCATAAATTTTCAATAGGATTGAGATCATGGCTTTGTGATGGCCACTCCAAAACATTGACTTTGTTATCCTGAAGCCACTTTGTTACCATTTTGGCAGTATGCTTCAGGTCATTGTCCATTTGGAAGACCCATTTCTGCCCAAGGTTTAACTTCCTGGCGGATTTCTTGAGATGTTGCTTCAGTATTACCACATAATCTTCTCTTCTCATGATGCCGTCTATTTTGTGAAGTGCATCAGTCCCTCCTGCAGCAAAACAACCCCACAACATAATGCGGCCACCTCCATGTTTCACAGTTGGGATGGTGTTCTTAGGCTGCAATTGCTTGTGCCCTCCTGTCTGCAGAAACCCCCCCTCTATCTATATCCTATACTCTATGCCTTTTGTACTCCCCCTTTTTTCTTTCACTTAGCTATTTTGTTTAAGATAGGGTGTACTAGGGTCTCTAGGGGCAGCCACCGTGGAGTTGGGGGTGCCAACTCTCGTTTCTATCCTAGGGTGCCAACCCCCACTGGCCAAGTAGGGGCTTCATAGAGTATTTAATAGGGTCAGTTAGGAATGCTTACGTCCCCTTCCCACTGAGTCTCCAATCATCTGTTATTCCTATGTAACTTATCCCCATATACTTTGTGACCAGAATATTGAGTTTACTTTTGGGATGTAAACATGAAATTAAAAGTCATTTTCTTGGCATGCTGTTCGCATACAATGATTGACCATCTGTTTATTGGTCCACTGCCCGTCTCATGGAATTGAAATATGATCACCGGTTAGTATCCTATATTTAGTGACCAGAATATTGAATAAATGGAATGGAGTGAAGGATGAAATGAAAAGTTGTTTAGCTTGCAATGTTTATTTGCTTGCCTATTTGGTTTATCCCCTACCCGTTGGGATTAAAATATGATCACTGATCATTTTTCTATACCTAGTGATCAGAATATGGAACAAACTGAATGGATTGAAAGATACCGTAAACTAAAACGTCGTGATTCTAGCGGGCTGTTTTAACATGCAATGTCTATTTACCTGTTTATCTTATACCCCATGAAATAGCGGTTCATCGTGCGCTTCATGCCGGCCTTTCGGATGTGAAGATAGTTAGGAACCGCGCAACACGCTATCTCCCCAAAGCCGGAAGCTTTATTTAGCGCTTCACAGGACGCACCGGATGTGAATTTCACATGGCGCCCTATTTAAAGCTATCCATCCGCATGCGGTAAGTCCGCTCCTTCACTTCGGTGTGTGCGCATCAATATAAACGGTCATACCCTTTTCTCGCTGTACCGTTTATTATCATGGATACTATGCCTAATAGCATAATTTTATGAACCTGCTGTGGGTATTATTTGTCTCGCTCTGTCGTCTTGGGTCATCTTTTGCATTTATGGATGTAGTCACAACTATGATAAAATCCATATACTTCTAGTTGTTGTTATTAGATTTTGAATTACTTATGTGTAAAATCAAATGTGATTATTTGAATAAATAATTTAACTTTTATAATTAATTGGCAATATTTTTGAACTCTTTTTCTCTCCTGCATTGATACTTTATATGAGTCGCCGTTTGGTATATGTATATGGGAATTTATGACTGGTATCTTTTTCTGTTACAAAGAAGAAGTGTGTTTCAGGTGTGCATTAAAAATACATACACAGGTGTGTCTCTAATTAACTCAGATGTTGCCAAATAATCTCAGAAGCTTCCGAACACAAGAAATCATCATATGGGCAGTAGAGAATTGTTTAAAGGCATAGTAATCTTAGTGTATGTAAACTGTTGACGTTGCAGTAAGGCTAAGGTCACACTGTGTTATGGCAGTCAGTTAGGCGGTGTAGCGCAGTCCGTTAACGCTGCCATTACCCTCTATTATCGGGAGCATTGCCAACGCATGCCATAATCGGCATGTGCTAGCAATGTGCCGTCATTCAGTGACGGAGCCTCGGACGCGGTCTGCAGCGTCTAAGGCTCCGTCACCGCGAGCACAGATGAATCATCTGCGCTAGCGGTATGGAATAACGAGATGGCGTGTAAGCTACAGCGTTAACACAGCCCGTCAACGCTATGCGTTGAATGGGCTGCTTTAACGCAGTATGAACCTGGCCCAAGTAATAAAAATTGCTTAAAGCATTCTCTCATTATTCTGGCATTTGGCAAAAAAATAATTATAGTAACCCTAATTGACCTAAAATGGGAAAGGTTTATTCTGATTTCATGTCAGATATTGAGAAAAACATGCAGCTGTGTTTTATTATATAGTGCATGTAAACTTCTGGTTTCAACTGTACATATCAGTGCATGCGCGATTCTTGTTCGCGGGACTTTTTCAATTGAAGCGCTCTCCTTCGCTAGGCCAAATCATATCTTTGATGGGCGCAGTAAGTGTCTTATGTTTTATTCATTTTATTTTATGTAACTGTATATGCTGTATTGTTTTGTCCCCGTTATAAAAAAATATATAAAAGATTTTACTAACACTGCCTATCATTTTGGATTAAATATAAAATTTAATAATTCTGCTCCTTTTGTTCTGTAACCCGCTTACCAAAGCCATACACTACCAGAACTAGAACCAGGCCTCCAGTCAGCCTGTAAAACATGACTGATGGTGGCAGCGAGTAGTCGTGGGGTTCACAGTGACCGTAACTGGGGTAAATACATATATTCCATGAGTCGGAGGAATATATACCATATGATCACTGTTAGCTTCCCAATAACCGCCTCATTAGTGGAAACAGCCTGCGGCCTCCTCTGTTGATCACCGGTCAATTGCCTAATTGTCCCGGAGATAGGGGGCAGCATAGAGCGGTTTGCTCCAAAGAGAACAGCGGGTGGATCTGTGAGACCTCCCAGGCTGCGATCCTTGTCAGTCATGTACATTGCTCAGCTATCTTCATCCATCACAAAGGCAGTAATGGAGCAGCAACCCAATTCAAACAGTTCACACAGGTCCCCCATTTCCCTAATCAGTGGATCCCCAGTTATCAGACACTTATCTTAAGTATCTTTACATATACCTGTAAAACTAACCACTGTACTTTTCATGAAAGGAACTGCTATACAAAGAGGACAACCGAGAACATTTTGGAGAACCAATAAAGAGGATGAGGATGATGATGGGTATACTCCGAGTGAAAAGTCATTTCACGGTCTGTCCAACATGTTGGGTAGGAAGATGAGAGCAAAAATGAGATACGACGATGAAAACGACAGGCAGGTCAGTGATAGAGACCTAAGAAAGCCGGACAAAGATCAGAATATGAAGAAGGTTAAGGAAAAACCGAAAAGAACAGAACGGGAGAGAAGTTCCAACATGTCAGATCCATTAAAAAAGAAAGATAAAGGAGACCTTAAGAAAAAAGATGGCAAGACTTTGAAAAGAGACAATAAATCAGCACAAAAGACTAAGAAACTTCAGAAGACAAGTGAAGGGACATCCAAAAGAGAGGATAAAAAAGTGAAAAAGTCAAAAGCGTATATGCAAGCGAAACCGGCACAAAAAGAAAGGAAGAAGAAAATTCTAAAGAAAGAAAAGACGGTAAAGAGACCCAAATTGAAGAAAGTGAAGAACACAATCCTGAAGAAAACTAAAAGGCTTACAATTCGCAAGAAGAAAAGATGAGACTTCCTCTGCTTTTATTAATTTCTGATTTCTTTGGTAACCATTTCAATAAAAGTGGCTCTGGTCCATAACAACCTAAGTAAGAAAGGTTACATCATTTTACTCTGTGCATGTTTATGGAGAGATCATAGTTATTTATGTGGGGCAGCTAGAACATCCAATCACTTCCAGATTGGGGAGGCACCACGTGACTCCTTCACAAAGACAATGCTAACCAAGTACTGTGCAGGGGAACTACAACATAGCAGGTAACCAGCCGCAGCAGAAGCCACACTGAATGGAACTGAGCATCTAAGCTTTTGTAATCGTTAACACCCTCTTCTTAATTGGAGTCCAAACAAGGGGGTCTCCCCTCTACTGGTGGAGTACACGGTGGGTTACCAAATAGATATCAATGTGGAGATGGTCAGATACATAATATCAGTGGAGCCCATCCAGGCTCATATTACAAAACCACAGATATCTGGTACCGTCCAGGAGGCACGGATTTCGACACCTGAAGCAATGCCTTTGTAGGCAAACATTTCTAGAATATGGTGTGCGATGGAAGAAGCAGAACGTCCAGCACCATGAAAAAAGACGATTGCTCCAATCTAGCCATCTCAGTAATTACTAGAATGGAGAGGATGTATGGAGGCTCAGGATTTCTGTGCACACAGCGGTGTATATGGGACATCCTCCATACAGCAACTCCAATCTAGCTGTCTCAGTAATTACTAGAATGGAGAGGATGTATGGAGGCTCAGGATTTCTGTGCACACAGCGGTGTCTATAGGACATCCTCCATACAGCAACTCCAATCTAGCTGTCTCAGTAATTACTAGAATGGAGAGGATGTATGGAAGCTCAGGATTTCTGTGCACACAGCGGTGTCTATAGGACATCCTCCATACAGCAACTCCAATCTAGCTGTCTCAGTAATTACTAGAATGGAGAGGATGTATGGAGGCTCAGGATTTCTGTGCACACAGTGGTGTCTATGGGACGTCCTCCATACAACAACTCCAATCTAGCTGTCTCAGTAATTACTAGAATGGAGAGGATGTATGGAGGCTCAGGATTTCTGTGCACACAGTGGTGTCTATGGGACGTCCTCCATACAACAACTCCAATCTAGCTGTCTCAGTAATTACTAGAATAGAGAGGATGTATGGAGGCTCAGAATTTCTGTGCACACAGCGGTGTATATGGGACGTCCTCCATACAGCAACTCCAATCTAGCTGTCTCAGTATTGAGTACAATGGAGATGATGTATGGAAGCTCATGATTTCGATACAGATATTTTCCACACAGCAACTCCATCCTGGCTGGCTTAGTACAGTTATAACTTGAAGAGAGTTGCTTTGCTGCATTGAAGTTCATTATTTTCATGGACAGTAGTGGTTGATAAAGCCATCCCCAGATTAAAGTACCCTGAAGAAATGCAAAAATTAAAAAAAATATATAAAACAAAAATGCAAAATCACTCCCATAAGAAATAAAAAAAATAAAGCGCAGATATTTAAAGTCGCAGTGTCTTGAAAAAGTCAGGGCTATAAAAATCTAAAATAAATTATCCCATACACAAGATGCGGTAATGAAAAGAAAGAAAAACAAGTGTTTTTCGGTCCCTCTTGCCTACAAAAAAGAAATAAAGAAAAACGATTTAAACACTTTGTAACTCAAATGTGTCATTTTCTGAGACCAGTAGCTTTTGCATTTTCTCGCCAATGGAGTTGTGGTTTTCTTTTGCATGGTGAGCTAATATTTTTATTGCCATAGTACAGTCCCCCACACACAGTGTGAAGCCCCCTAAGCCCCTGCACACGCACAGTATGATGTCCCAACACAAACATTACACTTGCCCAGCACAACAGATCAATCCAAAGCTGTAATCTTCAGAAAGGTAGTATGAACGTATGTAGCAAAAATCACCACATTCATGCATCACTGCAAAACTCCATCACCCTCCCTAACATCATCACAGCAGGAATGGAGTAGTCACCGGTTATTTCCATAATTAAAATGGGGACTGTCTGCTTCGGACAATCCCTTTTTGTCAGAAGGGACACTTAATGGTAAGGTGATCACTACTGGGACTCCCAGCAATCACCTGTGATAATTAGTTAAACCTACAGCACCCCCACAGGTTAAAGGAAGAATTACACAATTCTTAGAAATCAATGGACGATCCATGTAATGTATAAACCTCTGAGTCCTCCAGAGTAAGAAACATTCTTTGTAATCACTGATGAAAATCCTGATCTAAACATGTAGGAAAGCGAATACCTGTAGATAAAATTACAGCAAAATGAAATAAGGAAAAATCAGAATAAATTGATTTAAAAAAATAAAAATATTTAATTTACTTTAGTGAGAATTTTGATTTTTAGTACAAAAGAGATGCTAACAAATCACTTGATTGATAACCCTGTTTGGCACTTAAAAAAAAGCACCGTCCCATCTGCAGCCATAAAAAAGATTTAAAAAAAAAACCATGGCATTATTAGGAACAAATATATATTACCTGTAGTAGTTAATGAAAGGTAGGAGAAAAAAAAAAGTCCCCAAAACAAGTTTATCCTGCAGAAAAAGTGCCATATTCTACATTCTCTTGCTTTTCAGTGGAAATGTGCAGCATCCAATAATCCATAAAAATCCATTATTGCGCGTATATCAAAGTTTTATATACATTTAAAAAGGTCCTGATTACATTTTTGTAGAACATGATCTGAAATGTAGTGACACCCCAAGTCATGTGATAATCGCATCTATAGCAATGTACTGATCCGCACAGGGCAGGATTCGGTCATGCCACTAGGAGTGCAACTTAGGCTACGTTCACATTAGCGTCTTGCGGTGGTGCGTCGGGCGCAGCCGCGGCGACGCATGCGTCATGCGCCCCTATATTTAACATGGGGGCGCATGGACATGCGTTTGCATGCGTTTTGTGATGCATGCGTCTTTTTTGACGCAAGCATCAGGGCGCAGAGTACGCAGCAAGTTGCATTTTTTTTGCGTCCAAAATCCGGCCAAAAAAGGATGCATGCGTCACAAAACTATGCGTTTTGCATGCGTTCTTGTTTGCGTTGTGCATTGCATCACCGACGCAGCACCGCACAACGCAAATGTGAACGTAGCCTTAGAGGGGCTGTCCTCTGGTTCCTACTGGGAAATACGGAGTTATTAAAGGATGGAAGGGCGCCCCATTATGGCTCTATTATACAGCTTCAATAGACCTGGCCATGAGTTCATTTCAGGGGGCATCTTGTAATGCATGTATATTAATACCACCCCACTCATTACTGGTGGTGGGGGAGTGTAAGATAAAAAGCGCAAGGAACCATTTAATAAAAATCAAGCTGAACTACCCCCTAGACCTCGGCATCACAAGTACGGATGGCAGAGGTCAAGCCATGGATAAGAAGATCATGTTGGGTACGAAGCAAACTATCCAATAAATGGTAGTGGTATACATAAGTGGTTATCGATGCCTACCCAGAAGTGCTGTAGAGGGTTCCAGGATAAGGGTCCAGGTAATGCCAATCATGCCCACCCACCCAGCCATTGCAGATCTAAAGTCATAAATGCTAAGCCAGTGCTCACCCCACCCATCTCCAGAACGGGGGAAGCCTTCAACCCTTTCTTCAGACTGGTTCTGCACCTAATGTGAATAGAGAAGTGGTTGCACAGAAATGCTCTCTCTGTTCACTTCTATGGGAGTCCCCCCCCCCCCCCAAAAAAAAAAAAAAGGTCAAGCTCTCTTTTTACAGCTCTAATAGGAGTGAATAGAGAGCCTCATATGCACGACCACCTCTCCATTCACAGCCGCTGGGAGGTGACCCCATCTATTATACATTCATGGCATATCCAATGGTTATGCAATAAATATGACAGGAACACCCCTTGAAGCACTGGTAGGGTGGTCCTTGCATGTCCTGCACATGAGCTGGGCAAGGAAAGGGGAAGTGGTCCAGTGATCGCTCTTCTGCTTCTTCAATGCTGTAGCTAGGTGGCATTCACCAGGGTACTAGAATCCTTCTGCTGCCAGTCCAAAGGGGCAACGGAGGAGCCTTCATTAACTCACTGAATCGCTGATAAAAAAAAACCAAGCAAACGGTAACTAATGATACCCACAACAAGTGTAGTGTTTCCTGAGATCTGTAGGTATAAAATGTGAACAGAAACCTCAATTCCTGCCATTCATAAATAGAGTGGAGGGAGGTGAAGTATTGGGCCGCAGTAAAGTTCTGCAAAGTTTGTGGCACCATGCATGGCATCATGTCAGTGCAGCTAAATAATGAAGTCCAGCTTGGTCGACACGGTTTTACAGCCTTTGTCAGAAAACAGTTTTCTTTCTTTTGGTAAATACGTCATTTCATAAGCGACCAGAGATGCCAACGTTTCATTCTCGTGAAGGCCCCTAAGTCTGAGCTCCGCCAAGACACATTTCTTCACATGACGGAACTCCAGTGGCAGAAACGGGACAAAGTAATCTATCAGGTTCTTCTCAATGAGGCCACTATGCCAGAAGCCACCTGGGCAAGGAAGAAGGAAACACAAAATTAGTCCCGCTGATACCCTGGAGATCTGTGCCCATGCATGGCATCACTGAAGACCCCCATTAGGTCAGTGGTCTTGTACACCATGAGACAGGTGGTCAGGTTACATACAGAGAATCTCAGGCACAGGTCAGATTGTAGACAGGTCAACAATAGCGTTGTGGTGCACCAGAAGGTTAATGGGGATTTCTTCTTTCAGCTTTTAATTGCACAGGCATGCTCTGTTAAAAATAAATAAAAATCTATATCTATCTATCTATCTATCTATCTACTATATAATTGTCTAAGGGTCACTTCCGTCTTTCTGTCTGTCACAGATATTGATTGGTCGCGGCCTCTGTCTGTCATGGAAATCCAACTCGCTGATTGGTCGTGGGCGTTTTGCCACGACCAATCAGCGACGGCCACAGTCCGGCGGCAATATAGCCGCTCTTTCCTCCCCGCAGTCAGTGCCGACCCGTACTCCCCTCCAGTCATCCCTCACACAGGGTTAATGCCAGCGTTACCGGAGCACGGTGTAACGCACTCCGGTTACGCAGCTATTAACCCTGTGTGACCAACGTTTTACTATTGATGCTGCGTATGCAGCATCAATTGTAAAACAATCTAATGTTAAAAATAATTTTTAAAAAATTATTATATACTCACCTTCCGCCGCCTTTCCCGCTCCTTGCAACGCTCCGGTGACCGCTCCATGCAAGCGTCAGGTTCCGGTGGCAAGGATGGTATGTGAGAAGGACCTGCCATGACGTCACGGTCATGTGACAGCGACGTCATCACAGGTCCTGCACTCATACCAATCCTGGGACCGGAAGCTGCTGCGTGCACCGCACACAGGCGACAGGACTACAAGGGGCCCTCGGAAGGTGAGTATATGTTTCTTTTTAATCTTTTAACCTGTTACATACGTAGCTGGGCAATATACTATGTAGCTGGGCAATATACTACGTAGCTGGGCAATGTACTACGTGGACATGCATATTCTAGAATACCAATACATATATATATACACACGTTTGACTCTGCCCCAGATAGCTCCATCGCTGCCCCCAATCTATGCTGACAAGGCCACAGTGTCCTCAGCAGTGATGCCAAGGTAGACGTCTCGTGCCGTCTGCTTCCGATTAGCAGCAGCGGTCACCTGCTACAGTCATGAAGTCACCACTGCAGCAGTATCTGATTTTCCTAGTTTTTTTTTTTTTTTTTTTTTAATAGAGCGCGTCTGTGGGAAAAAAAAAAATAAAAAAATTGAAGTCAAAACATTTACCAGGTCTTTCTCTGCATGTTGATTCACTATTCTCCTCCTCACTGTAATGTGGACCTTCAGCGAGTTGGCAGTCCATCTTGCTTTTGACCAAGTAACAGTTTTTTTGAGTGATTGATTATTTTAAAAGAAAGTGGTGATGGAGAAGCGGCTCATAAGTGTAGAAAGAAGCAGATTTGTCTGATAATATATATAACATAGCTTTGTATGTTCACTTGGACTATTGATTTACGTAAAGTTTACTGACAATTTACAGCAACCATTTAAGGAAGCCCTCCTCCCCCATCAAAGTTTTTATCCTCTTAACCCCTTACCGGCATCGGACGTACTATACCGTCCGATGCCGGCTCCCCTGCTTTGATGCAGGGCTCCGCGGTGAGCCCGCACCAAAGCCGGGACATGTCAGCTGTTTTGAACAGCTGACATGTGCCCGTAATAGGCGCGGGCAGAATCGCGATCTGCCCGCACCTATTAACTAGTTAAATGCCGCTGTCAAACGCAGACAGCGGCATTTAACTACCGCTTCCGGCCGGGCGGCCGGAAATGACGTCATCGCCGACCCCCGTCACATGTCCGGGGGTCGGCGATGCGTCTCCATTGTAGCCATAGAGGTCCTTGAGACCTCTATGGTTACTGATTGCCCGTCGCTGTGAGCGCCACCCTGTGGTCGGCGCTCACAGCACACGTGCAATTCTGCTACATAGCAGCGATCAGCAGATCGCTGCTATGTAGCAGAGCCGATCGGCTTGTGCCTGCTTCTAGCCTCTCATGGAGGCTATTGAAGCATGGCAAAAGTTAAAAAAAAAAGTTTAAAAAAATGTGAAAAAAATAAAAAAAACATAAAAGTTTAAATCACCCCCCTTTCGCCCCAATCAAAATAAATCAATAAAAAAAATATCAAATCTACGCATATTTGGTATCGCCGCGCTCAGAATTGCCCGATCTATCAAATAAAAAAAGTATTAACCTGATCGCTAAACAGCGTAGCGGGAAAAAAACTCGAAACGCCAGAATTACGTTTTTTTGGTCGCCGCGACATTGCATTAAAATGCAATAACGGGCGATCAAAAGAACGTATCTGCACCGAAATGCTATCATTAAAAACGTCATCTCGGCACGCAAAAAATAAGCCCTCAACCGACCCCAGATCACGAAAAATGGAGACGCTACGAGTATCGGAAAATGGCGCAATTTTTTTTTTTTTTTTTTTTAGCAAAGTTTGGAATTTTTTTTCACCACTTAGATAAAAAATAACCTAGTCATGTTTGGTGTCTATGAACTCGTAATGACCTGGAGAATCATAATGGCAGGTCATTTTTAGCATTTAGTGAACCTAGCAAAAAAGCCAAACAAAAAACCAATGTGGGATTGCACTTTTTTTGCAATTTCACCGCACTTGGAATTTTTTTCCCGTTTTCTAGTACACGACATGTTAAAACCAATGATGTCGTTCAAAAGTACAACTCGTCCCGCAAAAAATAAGCCCTCACATGGCCAAATTGACGGAAAAATAAAAAAGTTATGGCTCTGGGAAGGAGGGGAGCGAAAAACGAACACGGAAAAACGAAAAATCCCCTGGTCATGAAGGGGTTAATATATTGCAGTCATCATATTAGCACTGTGTACCTACAATTGCTGATTTTCCCTTTATACCCAGATAATTCTTCTATTTTCCATTAGGTCTGTAAGATCTCGTGATTAAAAACTGACAAGCTGAATCCTTGTAAGCTGTATGCAGAAACAGGAGGTCAATTTTCCTTGTATGAGTCACTGCAAAATTCTATGGCAGGCAGAGTGGGGGCCAGATGGGTCAGGAGTTGTAGAGGGGAATGATAAATGCAGGGACAAGAGACTTCCTGCTTCTACAGAGAAACTAGAAGAATTAGCTGGGTAGAAAGGCAAAATGAGTAATTGTAAGTACACAATGCTATATAATATGGTGACTGCAATATATTAAGAGGATACAAATGTTGATGGGAAGAAGAGGGGGACTTCTCCAAGATCTTGCACGGACGCAGTCACTCACTGTTTTTATTATTGAACAGCTCGACTGACAGCACATTCTCCACATCCTTCAGCTCCAGATCTTCTCTCTTTTTTCCAGAACCCCAAAATTGCAGCATCAGCCTATTGATGAGATCACCACCAGCATTGCTGAGGGAAAAACGACACAGAAAAAGCCCCGATGAGGGTCATATTCCAATCCGATTTATACATTTATTACATTTTTATATACACAAATAGGCATTTGAGAATCTCCCAGTGAATACAATTCCCTGACTCTTCCCCTTTTGTCAGGTTCAGTGGGGTTTAACCTGCGGTCCTCTAAATTGTGTGACACTACAACTCCCAGCATGTCCTGTCTGTCGACAGCTCCCAGGACTTGCCATTTCACAACAATTGGTGGGCCACTCCTGACTGGTCAATATTTTCATATACTACTCAGCAATTATATCCATTTCTGGGAAAACTGCCAGTCCACAGAGTTTGTGATTAAATTTTACTACAGGCAAAACAGCAAGAACCATGGTACAGGCGGGCACAGGGCCTTAGTTACAAGTGACCGCCATGCCCACTATCTACAAATTACTAAGAAACAGCGTTCCTAAACAACTGGCCTTTTCACTACTATCAGTGGGTCTCAAATGTCAAAGATAAAAACTAGGCCTCGTTTTCCATAGCAACCAATCACTACACAGCTTTCATTTTTTCAAAGCAGTTTAAGAAATAAAATCTGTGTTCTGATTGGTTTCAACAGGGCTTGCTTTACTGTTCTTGGAAGTGAAAATTTTAGTTGCTTCTATGGTTACTTGTAACACGTGAAGATGGGGGGGGGGTACCTGAGAAAAATAAAGATGGCTTTGCGATAGGAGACGCCGTCTATATGCTCATAGTAGTCCAGGAAAGGCTTGATGGCGTCGATAAGACCAGGGTGGAGCTTGTCCATTTCATCAAATATAAATATGGAGCGAGCACATTTACTGGTGTTTCCTCGAATCCATGACTGAAGCTGGTCCTGAGGGAGAAGACATATTCCGCTGTGTATCACATCCGATTTAGCTCTGCATCCCCTCCACTAAGAACTACAACAGGCGTCCACACATGGTGGGCCTAAAGGCCCCAAGATTGTGTGCCAAAGAGTTGGTGTGGCCACCAGGGGACCAATATTGGCCTTTACACCTGCTATGTAGGGCACCTATCTTTGGCTATTAAATAAAAGCTTTAACCTCTAGGAGACATGGCCATTTTTTCCTTTTAGAGACATTATTTTCTTTTATTTTCCTATTAATATTAACATACAATTTTTTTTTATAGCATGAGCTGTAGTATTAAACCACACCATTAATTTTAAAATATTTAAAAAAAAAAAAGAAAAGAAAAATTCTATTTGGCGCAAAATTTAATAGAAAAAAAAATGTCAAAGTTGCTTTTTTTTTTTAAAGGTTTTGTTATGACATTCATTTTGCAGTGAAAAAATGACTTGGCAATTGTAACACCAAATTAATATAGTTTTTTTTTGTTTGTTTGTTTTTTAAACTACCGGAATTAAAGAAAAAAAATTTAAAAAAATTCTCACCCGCCTTATTCTGAGAGTCAATTTTTATTTTTTTTCAGCTGATAGTTATATCATTGTGTATTAAGCCTTATTTTTCCTTTTCGGGCTGTAGTTTTTATCCTCACCATTTTGGGGTACGTACATTTTTCTGATGCCTTTTACATGTTTTTTTTTTTGGACGGTGACATTGTGATTTGTTTTCCCCGTTTCAGGGTACGAAACCACGATAAGGAAATGGCAGCTCTTTGGACGCCGCATATTTTAGCGGCGTCCAAAACGCTGCGTTCTAATCATGCAGTTAAATCCGCATGTGTTCACTGAACCATGCGGATTTACTGCATCCAATACATGTCCATTGTGGAAATTTCTGTTGCGGAGACTAGGATCTCCGCTGCAGCTCGTAAACCTGCACCGCCGCCGAGTTTACGCCACGTCAAATAGCAGCACAGTGGGCAGGAGATGTCTATAAATCCCATCCATCGTGCTTCTAATGTACAACTCAGCGTTCTGAACGGAGAGCAGGTGAGCTGCTTCCAAAACACTGCTACTCCTGATACTGGACACTTACCCTTAGTGTTCACTGTACAAGCTACAGATTTTTATATTTTATCTTCTTCAGCCAAACATGCATTGATACCATATTTTTTTTTTTTTATTGGAATTTTTTTTTATATTTCACTAATTGTCTATTATTATTTAAGCTTCTATTTTATTAATCCACCTTATTTGATTGTTTATATAATACACTGCAATACTGCAGTAATGCACAATTAGAAGTAGCCGAGCTTCATAGGTGTATTACCATGGTCGTCTCCAATATCAGAGTGCCCTTACTTAAAAAAATAAATAAATATATATATATACTTCAGAATTGCCTTTACATTTTTATAGTGACCTGCACAAAAAGCATTAAGCTACTTACTGGTAGCGGCATTTTTCGGAGGCCCATGACAGCACTACGAGAGAGGGGATCCGCCCTTCAGGAACAGGAAACCTACAGATACAAAAGGGCGGCACCTCTCCCCATGCATCAGTTGTATTTCAGAGCCTGAGAGGACTACCGCGGTTAGTAGCACACAAATATACATTATATACCGTTTATGTACAAAAATAATCCATCATATTGAACTATATACTACACGTGAGATCTATCTATCTCATTATATATACTATAGGAAGTGCAACCCCCACGTGAATAGGGAGGGAACTAAGGGTGCTGTCATGGGCCTCCGAAAAATGCCGCTACCAGTAAGTAGCTTAATGCTTTATTCGGACTCCCATGACAGCACTACGAGAGAATTACAGAGATGTAAACTACCTTAGGGAGGGACTATAGCCTGCAGCACCCTTAACCCGAAGGTGAGATCAGAAGAGAACCCCCAGTCCAACCTATAGTGTTTGAAAAAGGTGGAAGGGGATGACCACGTAGCCGCCTTACATATCTGGTCGATGGAGACTCCAGATCTCTCAGCCCAGGATGCAGCCATGACCCGAGTGGAATGTGCCCTCAGATTCTGCGGAACAGGACCTCCACCTGCAGTATAAGCCAGAGAGATAGCCTCCCTAATCCACTTTGCTAACGTGCACTTTGACACTCTAAGACCTTTCCTGGGACCTTGGAAGGATAGAAACAACGCATCCTCTCTCTTCCAAGCATCAGTGACTGATATATATTCTAAGAGACATTTCCTAACATCTAACGTATGGAGTAACTCCTCTTTGGAATTAGAAGGATTAGGGAGAAATGATGGTAGAACTATCTCCTGAGATCTATGAAAATCTGAGGCCACTTTTGGTAAATAAGCTGGATCTGGTCTGAGGACTACTCTGTCCTGTAGAAACTCTGTATAGGGGGAGAGCCTAGAAAGAGCCTGTATGTCTCCTACCCTACGAGCAGATGTAATTGCCACCAAAAACGCTGTTTTGAGGGATAGTAATTTAAGTGAGGCTGAATGTAAAGGCTCAAACGGTTCTTTAGTCAAGGCTGAGAGGACTAGGTTGAGATCCCAAGGCATTGACCTATTCCTGTGTATAGGTCTGGATCTACTAGCTGCTTTGATGAACCTTGATACCCAATAATTACCAGCAATGTTACAAGAAAATAGAGCCCCCAGGGCTGAGACTTGTACTTTTAGAGTACTTGTGGATAGATTTAGCTCTAGCCCCCTCTGCAGGAATTCTAGAATCTGGTTAATTGGTAAACCCTCTTCGATATTAAAATTTGAAGAGGCCAGAAACTTCCTCCAAGTTCTAGAGTAGATTTTAGTTGTTATGAGTTTTCTACTCTTCATAAGGGTATCAATGAGATTTGGAGAAAATCCTGTTTTTTAACAGTGACCTCTCAAAGACCATGCCGTCAAATGGAGACCCTTCACTTGTGGATGGTTGATCGAACCTTGATGAAGTAAGTCCGGAATGTCCGGCAGTACCCAGGGGTCTTCCACCGACATGGTCCTGAGCCAGGAGAACCAAGCCCTTCGGGGCCAGAACGGAGCGATCAGTATGATTCTCGCTTGATCCTCCCTTATCTTTCTGACCACCAGAGGCAACAGGTTTAGCGGGGGAAACGCATAAGCCAACCGGAAATCCCATCTGATCAGGAAGGCATCCACTGCCAGCGGATATTCCCTGGGATTTAAGGAACAGAATTTTTTCACTTTCCTGTTGTCCTTGTTGGCAAATAAGTCCACCTCTGGATGACCCCACCTGCGAACAATCTGGTTGAAGATCTTTGTGTTCAGAGACCATTCTCCTTGTCTTAAGGTGTTTCGACTTAGAAAGTCCGCCCTTATATTTTCCTTCCCTTTTATATGTACTGCTGTTAAAGATAGAAAATGGTTTTCCGCTATCTGGAGCAGGCGGTCCGCTATTTCCATCAGGGACTCGGAGCGTGTTCCACCTTGGTGATTCACGTAGGCAACTGTCACCTGATTGTCGGAGAGGATTTTGACATGGTGACCCTGTAGATACACGAGGAGTTCCTTAATTGAGAATTCAATTGCCATCAACTCCTTCTGATTGGAAGAGGCCGATGTCTGGGAGTCCCATAGACCCTGGACTACAACGTCACCCATGTGTGCCCCCCACCCCGTGGGGCTGGCGTCTGTTGTGATTACCCGAGTCACCTGAGTCACCCAGGGAACTCCTGCTGACAGATTGTCTTCCTCTAGCCACCATCTAAGAGATGCAAGAACCCCTGAACTCAATGTCATCTGACCCTGCAAGGAACCCTGTAAGACTATCATAATGTAGTACGTCAAACTGTAAAGGCCTGGAGTGGAATTGGGCCCAACGGACGGCGGGGATACAGGAAGTTAGGGAACCTAACAAAGACATAGCCTGTCTAAGGGTCATGGATGGTTTATTAATTGCTTTTAACACCTGTTGTTGGATATGAAGTAATTTATCAGGTGGAAGACAGCATTGTTGAGACTCGGAATTTAACAGCAGCCCTAGGAACCTCTGGGTCTTTAGGGGTTGCAAACGGGACTTATCGTAATTTACGATCCAGCCCAGATTTTCCAGTTTAAATATAGCTGTTTTAACCTGAGCCAGGCAATGGTCTACTGAGTTCCCCACTATTAGGAAATCATCCAGATACGGGACAATGAGGATATCGGATTCACGTAAGTGCGCCATAACCTCCGCAACTATTTTAGTAAATACCCGGGGAGACGCTGAGAGGCCGAAGGGAAGGGCTCTAAATTGAAAATGGCGAACAATACCTCCCATAGACACCGCCACACGTAGAAACTTCTGAAAGTTTTCGTGGATAGGAACATGATAGTATGCATCCTTTAAGTCCACAACTACCATGAAGCAGTGTTTAAACAACATCTTTATTGCAGAACTGATTGACTCCATTTTAAACGTGGTATTAACCAGGTATTCATTAAGGGATTTGAGATTGATAATAGTCCTGAACGACTTGTCTGGTTTTTGAATCAGAAAAAGAGGAGAGTAGAATCCTCTTCCTCTTTCTGACTCCGGAACCTCAATCAGTACATTTTTACGGCATAAAGTCATGACCTCTGACTCTAGGGCCGTCTGCTCAATAGTGGAGGAACGCAAGGGGGTTAGCATAAATTTATCCCGAGGCCAGTGAACAAATTCCAATTTTAGGCCTTCCGATATAATACCTCGGACCCAGTCACTATCCGTGATGTTAGTCCATGCAGAAGAGAAGGTTGACAATCTCCCTCCCACAGGGATTGCTAGTCATTGGTCTGGTTTCTTACGTTCTTTTGAGGAACGGCGAAACATGTAACCCGTACCTTTCCTGCGTCTATCCTCCCATCTAAAATTTTCTCTAGAGGGTGAGGACGCGCGCTTCCTTCCACGACCAAATCTCCTCCTGTTGAATGGACGCCGGTAAGAAGCTGATGACAAATTAGGGAATTTTTTCTTATCATCCCCAGCCTTTTCGAGCAGCTCATCCAAAGTTGGCCCAAAGAGATATTCCCCTTTACATGGGATAGCGCATAACTTGGATCTTGACTGGATATCCCCCGACCAACACTTCAACCATAAGGCTCTACGAGCCGCGTTGGAGAGTCCTGCTGCTCTGGCTGCCATTCTGACCGAGTCCACCGATGCATCCGACAGGAAAGCCGCCGCATCCTGAATCACTGGAAGCGCACCTAGAATAGAATTCCTGGAAGCGCCTTCTTTAAGCTGGGATTCCAACTGTTCCAGCCAGACCATCAGGGATCTGGCTGTACAAGTCGCAGCCACTGCTGGCCTCAAAGATCCGGCTGCCATCTCCCAGGTACCTTTAAGGAAGGTATCCGCCTTCCTGTCAAGGGGGTCTTTAAGGGAACCCATGTCCTCGAAAGGTAATGCTGCTTTCTTAGATGCTTTCGCCACCGCAGCATCTAATTTAGGGGCCTTGTCCCAGGTATCCACAGCCGCATCCTCAAAGGGATACCTGCGCTTTAAAGCCGGTGGCAAAGAACCTTTCTTCTCCGGTTTTTTCCATTCCCGGAGAATCAGGTCTTGAATTTTATCATTCACCGGGAAAGATCTGCGTTTCTTGTGTTCCAAGCCGCTGAACATTAGCTCCTGACGGGAAGGCTGAGTCTTAGGCTCTTCTAGGCCCATCGTGCCTCTGACCGACTTGACTAGTTTATCCACCCGGTCTAGAGGCAGACAGAATCGGCCAGAGTCCTCTTCTGATGATGAGGAAGAGAGAATCGAGCCATAAGAACCCTCCTCTTTATCTTCCTCCGAAGAGTCTGAGATCACCGAAGCTCTTTGTTTTGAACTTCCCGCCTGGGACAAAGACCGCAGGGATTCCTTAACTTCCATACGGATCATCTCCTTTAGACTAGCCGTAGAAGCAGATTCTTCCGCTACCTAGGGGAGGACAATAAGGGAGATACCATCTATCTAGCCTGATGTCACTCAACCCCTCCACTCCTGTAGACCTCACCGTCTGTTGTATACAGGAGGCACACAATTTTTTAGGGTAGGAATCTGGTAAAGGAACTTCACATAGGGCACACTCCTTATGTTTCGACTTTGCACTTCTCTTCCCCTAGAATCACAAAGTATAAGGGGCCCGCGTCACTGAGTGAACATTCACGTAGATCACTTACCAGTGTACGCCAAAGAAAAAGGTACCGGAACACGAGGGGGCTCCTTGCCAGTCGAAGCTCTAGATCCTTGCCTGGACGAGCTTTTACGGCTGGACTGGTCACTTCTGATATGCTCCTTTCCCACGGCTTCCTGCCGCACTTTATCCAGAAGCTGAGGCTGCTGCTCACCATCATCTGCCATGATGAGACTGTGGCCAAAAGCAGGGTTCTATCGCCAACACCTGCTTATATCCCCTGTATTCCGGTCAGCAGGCCACCTGGCGTGTTCCCCATTGGTTCCTGATGATCAGGCTGCAGCTGGGATGTTAGCGGTGGTAATGCAGAAGAAACCGGCGACCGGACCATGGGCGCCGCCATTTTGGAAAAGACCGCGCATGCGCAGCCCCCCGCAAACCGGAAGCGCCTGCCGGCTCCACCCCCCGGCGCCCCAGCGTTCCGGAAACGCTCAGTGAGCGATGCAGGACGCCGGGAATGCCCAGCAGTGCTCCGGACGGCGCTCCACTTCCGACGCCGCAACTGTACCACCGCACCTCACCGCCGCCGCCTGACCCAGGGGGGGGAAATGAAACATACCAACGCCGGCTTCCGGAGACAAGGAATCCTCCGGACCCTGCTCCCTGCTGCCAACGCCACTGACGTGCAGTCCAGCCTGGACCACCGTGGCGTCTCCAGGACTTTCCGCACCGGTCGAGGTAGGAGACCCCCCCGCTACCAGATTCGACCGGCCGGCCTGGGCTCCTTACGAGATGAAATCTGTAGGATCCTGTCCCTCCAGGAACAGGAAACCAACTGATGCATGGGGAGAGGTGCCGCCCTTTTGTATCTGTAGGTTTCCTGTTCCTGAAGGGCGGATCCCCTCTCTCGTAGTGCTGTCATGGGAGTCCGAATAAAAAAGTTCATATTATTTTCTCTGTATATTGAAGGGAACCTGTCAGCAGATTTGCTGCTATAAGATGCGGCCACCACCTTTCAGGGTTTATCTACAGCATTCTATAATGCCCCCGGTCCGACCTGCAAGTGAAGAAAAATAAGTTATATTATACTCACCCGGGGGGCGGTCCGGTCCGATGGGTGTTGCAGGTCCAGGTCCGGCGCCTCCCTCCTGCTTCATCGCTCCCCGGCATCGCGCTCCTGCGCAGGTGTACTTCTCCCCCTCTCTGACCTTTCCCAAAGCCTGCTCACTACAGTACTTTACTCTGCCCCTCAATAGGGCGGAGATGTACGCCTGCGCAGGAGTGCCGATGCCGGGGAGCGATGAAGCAGGAGGGCGGCGTCGCAAGATGGGAGGCACCGGACCCAGACCTGCGACACCCATCGGATCAGACCGCGCCAACCCCCCGCCCCTTCCCCCGGTGATTATAATATAGCTTATCTGTCTTCACTTGCAGGTCGGACCGGGGACATTATAGAATGCTGTAAATAAGCCCTGAAAGGCAGTGGCTGCATCTTATAGCGGCAAAATCTGCTGAAAGGTTCCCTTTAAAACACTGTGTAAAAGCAAAACAATAAAAGCAAAACAATACTGATTTATTTTTTTATTCTGTCCCCCACTCCACCCAAACAAAACTATAATTTTTCCATAGCAAAACAAAAAAAAAAAAAAAAAAAAAGGGTTAAATAGGGTGCCCCAAAAAGCGTCCCACATATGAATGGAGGGTCAATCTGCATACCTTGTACTGGGGGATCTGGCTGTTGTGTGGGAAGTGCAGGGTGGACAGAAAGAGATGGACAAATTTGCTTTTCATTCCCAAATCATAAATATTCTCTGCAATAATTTTGCTCATAAAGTTCTTGCCGGTGCCGCTCCAGCCGTGCAGGGATAATGCCAGGGGCTTCCTGGGGTTCTCATTGCTCATAAATCCATTCAGTGCCTTGTAGATGATTTGATGTGCCAAGTGCTGTCCGAAAAGTTTCTCCTCTAAACTGAGATTTAGGGCTGAAAGAAAGAAGAAATAAAAATTATCCTGAGCTCATTCTGCCTGTAAGGGTATGTGCGCACGTTCAGGATTTTTCGTGTTTTTTTGTGATAAAAACGCATACAAAACGCATACATATGCATCCTATCATTTAGAATGCATTCTGCAATTTTTGAGCACATGATGTGTTTTTTCTGCAAAAAAAAACGCATCACGTTAAAAAAAGCAGCATGTTCCTTAATTTTGCGTTTTTTTAAGCGTTTTTCCCGCTATTTAATGCATTGGGAAGCTCCTGAAAAAAACGCGCAAAAAACGCATGCGGATTTCTGGCAGAAATGTCCGTTTTTTTTGTCAGGAAATTTCTGCAAGAAATCCTGAATGTGTGCACATACTTTAAGGCTACGTTCACACTTGCGTACCCGCGCTTTGCGCACGGCTGCGTACTTTCTCCCTGAAGCTCCGTCCACTTCCGCACAAGTCCGCCTACTTCTACACGCGTCCTGCATGCCTATCTACGCAGGACATGTGGATGTATGCGTTTCCATGCAGTCGGCGGGTGCGTCAAAACGATGCATCCGCATGTCCTGCGTACCCAATGTTAAAGATAGGGTACGCAGGACGCATGCAGAAGTAGGTTAGCAAGACTAACCCCTATGCAGGAGTGGTTCTGCAGGGGGTGACCAGAGACCATTTTTGGCTGTTTTGGTCACTTTTGCATTTTGTCATTGCTCTCACCCCTGGAGGTACTGTACAGTAGCATGAGGCGGTGTCTACAACCCTCAGAAGTTGCTCAGGTAGTGCAGCTCATCCAGGATGGCACATCAATGTGAGTTATGGCAAGACGGGTAGCTGTGTGTCAGCACAGTGTCCAGGCAAGGAGCAGATACCAGGAGACAGGCCAATGCACCAGGAGACCTAGAGGGGACCGTAGGAGGGCAACAACCCAGCAGCAGAACCAGGGCCGTATTTAGAGTTTCTGCTGCCCTAGGCACTTTTCGTGCTGCCTCCCCCATTGGTGAGTATGACACTATCGGCAGTGACTTAGGCTACTTTAACATCAGCGATTTTTGACATTTGCGGCAGTTTTTCCGCATCTGTAACGGATCACTTACGGCAACAGTGCGTTCGGCCTCATTCATTCCCTATGGGACTTGGACATGTGCGGCGCGGCACTTGCGGTTTTGCCGCGATCCGGCAAATGCGGTACTTGCAGCAACAGGGAAAAAAATGCTGCTAGCCGTGTTTTTTTGTCTCGCCTCAAGTGCAAAACCTCAAGTGCCGCACATGTCCGCAAGTCCCATAGGGAATGAATGAAGCCGAACGCAGAGTTGCCGGCCCGTAACTGATACGTTACGCGGCAGATGCGGAAAAACTGCAGTATCTGCCGCGAACGGAGAAAATTGCTGATGTGAAAGTAGCCTTAGCAAACCTTTCCAGTTGTCATGTGAGAATCTGGTGAATCTCATACACATTACATGGTCAGTTGATTCTGCCATGGTTGCAAGGTTTGACAGATTTCTAAAGGGAACCCCCTCTTCAGCCTCACCCTGTTGGATGCAGGACGCAGACTTCCCTCAGCAGCCTCTCCTCACTCCCGTAAGCAGCCTCCACCTGCCAGATGCAGCCTCCACCTGCCGAATGCAGCCACCTCAGCAGCCTCTCATCTCACCAGCCTCTCCTCTCCTCACCAGCCTCTCTTCCCCTCACTAGCCTTCCCCTCTCACCAGCCTCTCCTCTCACCAGCCTCTCCTCTCACCAGCCTCCCCTCTCACCAGCCTCCCCTCTCCTCACCAGCAGCCTCTCCTCTCCTCACCAGCAGCCTCTCCTCACCAGCCTCCCATCTCCTCACCAGCCTCTCTTCAGCAGCCTCTCATCTCCTCACCAGCCTCCCCTCTCACCAGCCTCCCCTCACCAGCCTCCCTTCTTCTCTCCTCACCAGCCTTCCCTCTCACCAGCCTCTCCTCTCCTCACCAGCAGCCTTTCCTCTCCTCAAAAGCCTCCCCTCTCCTCACCAGCCTCTCCAGCCTCCCCTCTCAGCAGCCTCCCCTCTCCTCACCAGCCTCCCCTCACCAGCCTCCCCTCTCCTCAGCAGCAGCCTCCCCTCTCATCTCCTCACCAGCCTCTCCTCTCCAGCCTCTCATATCCTCCCCTTAGCAGCATCCCCTCACCAGCCTCTCCTCTCCCCTTAGCAGCCTCCCCTCTCATCTCCTCTCCAGCCTTTCATATCCCCCCTTAGCAGCCTCCCCTCACCAGCCTCTCCTCTCTGCTTAGCAGCCTCCCCTCTCATCTCCTCTCCAGCCTCTCATATCCTCCCCTTAGCAGCCTCCACTCACCAGCCTCTCCTCTCCCCTTAGCAGCCTCCCCTCTCATCTCCTCTCCAGCCTCTCATATCCTCCCCTTAGCAGCCTCCCCTCACCAGCCTCTCCTCTCCCCTTAGCAGCCTCCCCTCATCTCCTCTCCAGCCTCTCATATCCTCCCCTTAGCAGCCTCCTCTCTCCCCTTAGCAGCCTCCCTCCTCAGCAGCCCCCTCATCTCCTCACCAGCCTCCCCTCTCCTCACCAGCCTCTCATCTCCTCAGCAGCAGCCTCCCCTCATCTCCTCACCAGCCTCTCATATCCTCCCCTTAGCAGCCTCCCCTCACCAGCCTCTCCTCTCAGCAGCCTCCCCTCTCATCTCCTCTCCAGCCTCTCATATCCCCCTTAGCAGCCTCCCCTCTCCCCTTAGCAGCCTCCCCTCTCATCTCCAGCCTCTCATATCCTCCCCTTAGCAGCCTCCCCTCACCAGCCTCTCCTCTCCCCTTAGCAGCCTCCCCTCACCAGCCTCTCCTCTCCCCTTAGCAGCCTCCCCTCACCAGCCTCTCCTCTCCCCTTAGCAGCCTCCCCTCACCAGCCTCTCCTCTCCCATTAACAGCCTCCCCTCACCAGCCTCTCCTCTCCCCTTAGCAGCCTCCCCTCACCAGCCTCTCCTCTCAGCAGCCTCCCCTCACCAGCCTCTCCTCTCAGCAGCCTCTCCTCACCAGCCTCTCCTCTCAGCAGCCTCTCCTCACCAGCCTCTCCTCTCAGCATCCTCCCCTCCCCAGCCTCTCCTCTCCCCTTAGCAGCCTCCCCTCTCCCCTTAGCAGCCTCCCCTCTCCAGCCTCTCCTCTCCCCTTAGCAGCCTCCCCTCTCCAGCCTCTCATCTCCTCAGCAGCCAATCATATCCTCCCCTTAGCAGCCTCCCCTCACCAGCCTCTCCTCTTAGCCTCCCCTCACCAGCCTCTCCCCTCCCCTTAGCAGCCTCCCCTCACCAGCCTCTCCCCTCCCCTTAGCAGCCTCCCCTCTCCAGCCTCTCCTCTCCAGCCTCTCATCTCCTCAGCAGCCACTCATATCCTCCCCTTAGCAGCCTCCCCTCACCAGCCTCTCCTCTCCCCTTAGCAGCCTCCCCTCTCCCCTTAGCAGCCTCCCCTCTCATCTCCTCATATCCTCCCCTCACCAGCCTCTCCTCTCCCCTTAGCAGCCTCCCCTCTCATCTCCTCTCCAGCCTCTCATATCCCCCCTTAGCAGCCTCCCCTCACCAGCCTCTCCGCTCCCCTTTGCAGCCTCTCATCTCCTCTCCTTTGCAGCCTCTCCTCACTCACATCAGCAGACTCCCGTCTCCTCTCTCACCTCACTCCTCTCTGCTGATTCCTCTCACACTGCCCGCCTCCTCTCCCTGCTCACCGCCGACTTCAGTATCTTCTCCCACAAACATGACATGCTGCTCAGCTCTGCAGTCTGCTCCAGTGCTTCTACATTAAGAAGAGCGCGCGGCATGTCACATGCCCGGCGTCAGGACCATGATGCACTTGGGCCTGCCTGCTGCTTAAAGGTACAGCACCCATTTCTGGACGCCAGATGCACCCTAACAAGAAATGCCCGGATAGCTGGCGGCCCTGCGCCCGAGACCCCTCCCCCCGCAGCAGCCGTGGCTGAGGTAGGTGGGTGGGCTGACCCCCGAACCTAAAAAAAAAAAAAAAAATTTTTTTTTTAAACTTGCTCACATTACATAGTTATTAAGGTTGAAGGAAGACTATATGTCCATCTAGTTCAACCCATAGCCTAACCTAACATGCCCTAACGTGTTGATCCAGAGGAAGGCAAAAACAAAACCCATGTGCAAAGAGTAAGCTCCACATTGGGGAAAAAAATTCCTTCCCGACTCCACATACGGCAATCATACTAGTTCCCTGGATCAACGCCCTATCAAGGAATCTAGTGTATATACCCTGTAACATTATACTTTTCCAGAAAGGTATCCAGTCCCCTCTTAAATTTAAGTAATGAATCACTCATTACAACATCACACGGCAGAGAGTTCCATAGTCTCACTGCTCTTACAGTAAAGAATCCGTGTCTGTTATTATGCTTAAATCTTTTTTCCTCCAACCGCAGAGGATGCCCCCTTGTCCCTGTTTCAGGTTTATGATTAAAAAGATCATCAGAAAGGTCTTTGTACTGTCCCCTCATATATTTATACATTAAAATGAGATCACCCCTTAGTCTTCGTTTTTCCAAACTAAATAGCCCCAAGTGTAATAACCTATCTTGGTATTGCAGACCCCCCAGTCCTCTAATAACCTTGGTCGCTCTTCTCTGCACCCGCTCCAGTTCAGCTATGTCTTTCTTATACACCGGAGACCAGAACTGTGCACAGTATTCTAAGTGTGGTCGAACTAGTGACTTGTATAGAGGTAAAATTATATTCTCCTCATGAGCATCTATGCCTCTTTTAATGCATCCCATTATTTTATTTGCCTTTGTAGCAGCTGCCTGACACTGGCCACTGAATTTAAGTTTGTCATCCACCCATACACCCAGATCTTTTTCATTGACGGTTTTGCCCAGAGTTTTAGAATTAAGCACATAATTATACATCTTATTACTTCTACCCAAGTGCATGACCTTACATTTATCCCCATTAAAGCTCATTTGCCATTTATCAGCCCAAGCTTCTAGTTTACATAAATCATCCTGTAATATAAAATTGTCCTCCTCTGTATTGATTACCCTGCAGAGTTTTGTGTCATCTGCAAATATTGAAATTCTACTCTGAATGCCCCCTACAAGGTCATTAATAAATATGTTAAAAAGAAGAGGGCCCAATACTGACCCCTGTGGTACCCCACTGCTAACCGCTACCCAGTCCGAGTGTGCTCCATTAATAACCACCCTTTGTTTCCTATCCCTGAGCCAGCTCTCAACCCACTTGCACATATTTTCCCCTATCCCCATTATTCTCATTTTATGTATCAACCTTTTGTGTGGCACCGTATCAAAAGCTTTTGAAAAGTCCATATACACTACATCCACTGGGTTCCCTTGGTCCAATCCGGAACTTACCTCTTCATAGAAACTGATCAAATTAGCCTGACATGAACGGTCCCTAGTAAACCCGTGCTGATACTGGGTCATGAGGTTATTCCTCTTCAGATACTCCAGTATAGCGTCCCTTAGAATGCCCTCCAGGATTTTAGCCACAGTAGAGGTTAAGCTTACTGGCCTATAGTTTCCGAGTTCAGTTTTTGTTCCCTTTTTGAATATTGGCACCACATTTGCTATACGCCAGTCCTGTGGCACAGACCCTGTTATTATGGAGTCTTTAAAGATTAAAAATAATGGTCTATCAATGACTGTACTTAATTCCTGCAGTACTCGAGGGTGTATCCCATCCGGGCCCGGAGATTTGTCAATTTTAGTGATTTTTAGACGCCGCTGCACTTCCTGCTGGGTTAAGCAGGTGACATTTAATTGGGAATTTTTATCACTAGACATTTTGTCTGCCATGGGATTTTCTTATGTAAATACTGATGAAAAAAAGTCATTTAGCATATTGGCTTTTTCCTCATCCTCATCCACCATCTCACCCAGACTATTTTTAAGGGGGCCAACACTATCATTTTTTAGTTTCTTACTATTTATGTAGTTAAAGAATATTTTAGGATTATTTTTACTCTCTCTGGCAATGAGTCTCTCTGTCTCAATCTTTGCTGCCTTGATTTGCTTTTTACAGAATTTATTTAATTTTCTGTATTTATTTAATGCCTCCTCACTACCTACTTCCTTTAATTCTCTAAATGCTTTCTTTTTGTCCCTTATTGCGCCCCTTACAGCTCTATTTAGCCATATTGGTTTCCTCCTATTTCTAATATGTTTATTCCCATACGGTATATACTGTGCACAGGTCCTATCCAGGATGCTAATAAACGTCTCCCATTTTCTCTGTGTATTTTTGTGTCTCAGGATATCGTCCCAGTTAATTGCACCAAGATCCTCTCTCATCCGTTGGAAATTTGCCCTCCTGAAGTTTAGTGTCCTTGTAACCCCTCTACTACACATCTTTTTAAAGGATACATGAAAACTTATTATTTTGTGATCGCTATTTCCCAAGTAACCCCCAACCCTTATATTTGATATGCGGTCTGGCCTGTTGGTTAATATTAGGTCTAGCAGTGCCCCCCTTCTTGTTGGGTCCTGAACCAGTTGTGAAAGGTAATTGTCTCTCATAATTGTCAAAAACCGATTACCTTTGTTGGAACTGCAGGTTTCTGTTCCCCAATCTATTTCAGGGTAGTTGAAGTCCCCCATAATAATGACTTCTCCTTGAGTCGCAGCTTCATCTATTTGCTTTACGAGAATATTCTCCATTGCTTCCATTATTTTTGGAGATTTATAACAAACCCCTATCAGTAATTTATTATTTTTTCCCCCTCCCCTTATCTCCACCCACAGGGATTCTACATTTTCATTAAATTCACCTATATTATCGCGCAGGATGGGTTTTAAGGATGATTTTACATATAGACACACCCCTCCCCCTCGCTTATCTGTACGGTCATTTCTGAACAGGCTATAGCCCTGCAAGTTAACAGCCCAGTCATGGCTCTCATCCAGCCACGTTTCAGATATCCCCACCATGTCATAATTATGCTCCAACAACATTAGTTCTAATTTGTCCATTTTGTTGGCGAGGCTTCTGGCATTAGTATACATGCACTTTATGTTCCTCTCTGTACTTCTATTTCTTAAATTATTAACTGTTCTGACCCCACCCCCCATGCCACCGCCACCCCCAACTTCCTTATTTGTGCCCAGGACTCTGTCTGCACTATCTTCCCCTCCTATAAAATGAATACCCTCCCCCCCAATTCCTAGTTTAAACACGCCTCCAACCTTCTAGCCATTCTCTCCCCCAGCACAGCTGCACTCTCCCCATTGAGGTGCAGCCCGTCCCTAGCGTAGAGCCTGTAGCCAACTGAGAAGTCGGCCCAGTTCTGCAGGAACCCAAACCCCTCTTTCCTACACCAATTCTTGAGCCACTTATTAACCTCCCTAATCTCCCGTTGCCTCTCTGGCGTGGCACGTGGTACCGGCAGTATTTCGGAAAATACCACGTTGGAGGTCCTTGCTTTCAACTTGCAGCCTAATTCCCTGAAATCATCTTTAAGGACCTTCCACCTACCTCTAACTTTGTCATTAGTGCCAATGTGCACCATGACCGCTGGGTCCTCACCAGCCCCTTCCAATAATCTGTCCACCCGATCAGCGATGTGTCGGACTCGAGCGCCAGGTAGGCAGCACACCGTTCGACGATCCCTGTCTTTGTGACAGATTGCCCTATCTGTTCCCCTAATAATTGAGTCGCCCACTACCAGCACCTGTCTGGCCTGCCCTGCTCTCCTATTTCCCTCCTTACTGGAGCAGTCACTCCTCCGGCTTTCAGAGGACATGCCTGGCTGCAGCAGTGCTACCCCTGTACTGGCACCCCCCTCATCTGCCAACTTAGCAAACTTATTGGGGTGTTCCAGATCAGGACTAGCCTCCCTGGCACTCTTCCCTCTACCCCGCTTCCTAACTGTCACCCAGCTTGCTACTTCATTGTCCTGCAGCTCCATCCCACCATCCCCCCCCTCATCTGTCCCATTGAGCGTCTGCTCCGTGAGCAGAAGACTCCTCTCCATGTTGTCTATGGATCTCAGTGTTGTCAGCTGCACATTTAGAGTCAGAATCTGGGTTTCCAAATGCACAGCGTGCTCACATCTCGCACAGCAGTATGCACCCTCGATCGGCTGCTCAAGGACTGCATACATGTGGCAAGATGTGCACTGGATGGCATTAACAATCGTGGAGCACATTTCCTAATGGGGATTGCACCAGACAGAACAGTTCAATAAAAAAAAAAAATAAATACAAAGTATTAATAAAAATCAGACAGCAATTCAGTAATTCCTCCCCTGAAAACTCCCTGACTCCAAAGTCACTGAATCACAAGTCACACTTACGCTCTGGTCACACTCGCTCTGCTGAAGATTTATAGAGATTTTTTTTTTTTTTTTTTCCTAGTTCCCCTCAACAGCAATCCACCTTGCTGTTCAAATGCACTTCCAAAAAGGACTTGAGCCCCAAACAGCTGCCCCTTATAAACCCTTAACTATGAGCCCCCACCCTAAGTTAACCCTTATGAATATAGCTACCCCCAATTCAGCAACTCACACCAATTCACACAGGTATTTGTTAAAGGCTTTCCAAATACCTCTTCACTGAATCACAAGTCACACTTACCGCCGTCCACACTTACGCTCTGGTCACACTCAGCTCGCTCACACTCGCTCTGCTGAAGATTTATAGAGTTTTTTTTTTTTTTTCCTAGTTCCCCTCAACAGCAATCAACCTTGCTGTTCAAATGCACTTCCAAAAAGTGCCCCGCCCTAGGCACGTGCCCTCAAGTGCCAAGTGGCAAATACGGCCCTGAGCAGGACCACTATCTCCAATTTTGTGCGAGAAGTGCCAGAGCCCTGCAAAATGACCTCCAGCAGGCCACTAACATCCATGTGTCTGCTCAAACTGTCCGAAACCGACTCCATGAGGGTGGTATGAGAGCCAGACATCCACAAGTGTTTGTTGTGCTTACAGCCCAACACTGTGTAGGGCCATTGGCATTTGACAGAGAACATAACGAGCGTCAAATTTGTCATTGGTGCCCTGTGTGCTTCACATACGAGAGCAGGTTCACACTGAGCACATGTGACAGAGTCTGGAGACACCATGGAGAGCGATCTTCTGCCTGCAACATCCTCCGGCATGACCAGTTTGGCAGTGGGTCAGTAATGGTGGTGCTGGGGGGGGCATTTCCTTGGAGGGCCGCACAGCCCTCCATGTGCTCGCCAGAGGTAGTCTGACTGCCATTAGGTACCGAGAGGAGATCCTCAGACCCCTTGTGAGACCATATGCTGGTGCGGTTGGCCCTGGGTTCCTCCTAATGCAGGACAATGTCAGACCTCATGTGGCTGGAGTGTGTCAGCAGTTCCTGCAAGATGAAGGCATTGAAGCTATGGACTGGCCCGCCTGTTCTCCAGACCTGAATCCGATTGAACACATCTGGGACATCATGTCTCGCACCATCCACCAACGTCACGTTGCACCACAGCATGTCCAGGAGTTGGCGGATGCTTAAATTCAGGTCTGGGAGAAGATCCCTCAGTAGAACATCTGCCGCCTCATCAAAAACATGCCTAGGCATTGTAGGGAGGTAATACAGGCACGAGGAGGTCACACACAGTACTGAGCATCATTTCCTTGTCTTGAAGCATTTCCACTGAAGTTGGATCAGCCTGCAATTTGATTTTACACTTTGATTTTGAGCAACATTCCAAATCCAGACCTCCATGGGATATTCGTTTTTATTTACATTGATCATTTTTATGTTTTACTGTTTGCAACACATTCCACTACTCAAATTCACGGACGGCCTAAAATTTTTATGGACATTTGAACCCCCCCTAAAGATCAGAAGAGGAGTGCTCTCCGACAAAGAAAGGGATCTCAGAGGACGAAAATCATACCTGACCTTTCTGTGATCTATAGATAAGCAATGTAGAAAGCTGATCAAATGTTTAAAATGCCATAAGAGTCCATCAATAAAAAGCAACAAAGCACAATTTATATAACACAAAGAAAACAAAATACACCACATAGTACTATATGTAGGACTACAGGCACCACATGGGCCCCATATACTGCTCCAAACAGAATGCCCCCTATACATTACTCCATACAGTATAATGGGCCCCATATATTGCTCCATACAGTATAATGGGCCCCATATATTGCTCCATACAGTATAATGGGCCCCATATATTGCTCCATACAGTATATTGGGCCCCATACATTGCTCCATACAGTATATTGGGCCCCATACATTGCTCCATACAGTATATTGGGCCCCATACATTGCTCCATACAGTATAATGGGTCCCATATATTGCTCCATACAGTATAATGGGCCCCATACATTGCTCCATAGAGTATAATGGGTCCCATATATTGCTCCATATTCCCGGAGCACAGGCAGCGGGGCTGGGGAATGGGCGGGAGGTGAATACCTGAAGCAGGTTAAGGGGTTGTAGTGCATCGAATCCCTTCAGGCTGCCAAGACGTGACTCTTTCTGCGACAGGTCCTGTTTGTACTGTACATGGCAGCCTTTTTAGTGCATGCACAGTACAAACTTCCAGTACATTATATGACGTAATTCAAAAATAAAATAAAGCGCAAAAATTACAATTCCCCTGGTCAGATAGAGGGTTATCAAGGCCTCTACGTCCTGTCAGCGAGTAGAAAGTCTTCGGCTACGTCCCCACGACGCGCGTTTGACGTTGCAGAATTTCTGCACCTATTAGTGACTTAGGTTACTTGCATTTTTAGGTGCGCTTATAAACATGCGTTTTTATCGTGGTTTTGCTCATGGTATGCTTTAAACAAAGTCGCATAACTTTATTGTAACTCTAGTGTTAGGCTTTGACAAATCTTTAATACACAAAGGCTGTGTGCACACGTTGCTGATTTTTCGCGATAAAAACGCTATAAGACACTGAATTTTTTTACCTGCGGAGTTTCCGCACCTAACACAAGTCTATGGGGACAATCCACACATAAAACTCAGCGTACTGCAGGACAAGGGGACCCCCACACCGCCGCCCGGATTACTCGTGTGTGAGCGGGCCTGAGGCTCTGTGCACAGCGGAGCCTCTTCTCTGAAGTCCATAGCTGATACATTGCAGCAAACTATCAGCACAGTACAGCTATGTGCTGCACCAGTTGACATTGGTGGGGACATGAGCTCAGGCCCCCATTTCCCAGTGTGAGGGTCAGATGTGGTGCCCACATGGTGCCAGGGTCACAGTGCAGGACTACAACTCCCAGCAGGGATGTAACCCATCACTACTCCCATCTAACCTGTGCTATTGAAGGGCTTGTCCACCAGGCAGCACTCCACCAGCCGGCCGCAGTAGAACTTTGGGGAGGACAGGTAGCCTGTAAGAGCGGAGGCGGCTGCTATAGCGAGACCCGTGGTGATGGGCTCCAGGGACACGGCGACATGGAGGAGCGGAGACGCCAGAAGCAAGAAGAGGAGCCACGTCCCGGGCCGGGACCTCCTGACTGCAGCCATGGCACCGGGGAAGAGTGCGCAGGCGCACAGGAGCGCTGTGCTGCTACTGAGTGGCCCGCACTGACCAATCAGCATATTTTCTTATCCAAAAACCACGCCCACTACAGTGTACCCGCTATTACCACGCCCACGTGTGGGTGACGTTATAGAAGGGCGATTCAACTGTGCACTTTCACTTTCATTTCTACTACTTCTGCCTGGGAATATTAGTTTCACCCTGTCACTAAAAAAAGATTTAGGATCGAGACTCACCCTGTCACTAAGTAACCCGTTACCATGGTGATAGTTACTAACTCATTAAAACCAAAACTCTAAAGCCAACAACAAAGAGTTCTCTACACTTTTAAGAGACTTTTTAGCTTTCTTCCTCCCTCGTTAATAAATAAATTTTTCCGTTCCTTTAACAGGGGTCCCCAACTCCAGTCCTCAAGGCCCACCAACATGTCATGTTTTCAGGATTTCCTTTGCATTGCACAGGTGATGCAATTATTACCTGGGCAAGACTAAGGAAATCCTGAAAACATGACATGTTGGTGGGCCTTGAGGACTGGAGTTGGGGACCCCTGCTTTAACACGTTCCCGACGCACTTTTGCTTTTTCCTCCCCTTCTTCCAAGAGCCGGAATTTTTTTTTTCATTGACAGATATGTGGATCGCCCCCACGTAAGGGCAATGGGGTAGTCGGTACCGGGTCCTTCAGTTCCCTCAGCTGGGATGTCACGGTGGCCCGACCCGGACCGTGGCCCTATGAGGGGTGCACAATAAAGGGTAGAGTTTGTAGATAACGGTAGTGTTCGTGACGCCACCTGTGGTATTCGGTCAGGGTGACCGACACTGCTTAGGGGTCCGCTGGGGTGATGGAATGGCAGCTAGATGGTATACCTTCCCACAGGTGAAGTATTTCCCCAGGGCTTCCCAGTAGTGTAGATGGTGATGGTGGATGGTGAAGGCGTGGTGAATAACGAGGACACAATGTGTGCAGTCTCTTTACCTTTACTGAAGGCTTCAGCATCCACAGTCCAGAGTGCCGGATGACAGGGTAGGCAGAGTCCGGCCGGTCTGATGGCAATTCCAGAGTCCCCCTATCCAGGTAGAAATCAGTAGCCTTCCCCTTGCGCACAGTAACGTAGTAGGTCCCTACTTGCATTAGCTACCATAAGGTCCTCACTGTTGTTACTTCTCTCTCTCTGTCCCCCAGATGGATAGGACAAACCCGTATGACGGTGGTAGCCTGAGCCTTTTTTATAGGGACCTAGTGACTCCCCTCCTCCACGATTGCCACTGTGTCTGTTTAGGTCAGACAGCCAACTTGGAATCAACTGCCCGAGCCCAGTCTGCTTCTCTCCCACTCCTTCTCCTTCCGACTCCTGACTCTCCCTTCATCTGACTAACTTCCTAACCAACCCACCAGTTTTACCCTATGTGAGGAGTGGCCTAATAGATAGAACCCTTAGCTCCCCCTGGTGGACTGGCGTGTAAAGTGTGTGTGTGGCTGTGATACCTGGCAGGGTGAACTCCTTTGGTGGCATCAGACGTATCAGTCCCCCTGGTGGAAGAACGACATTACTGCAACGACCAGGACTCTGGGGCACTGCACTTTTTTTAGGGACCACCTCACATTTGAAGTCAGTTTGAGGGGTCTATATGGCTGAAAATACCCAAAAGTGACATCATTCTAAAAACTGCGCCCCTCAAGGTGCACAAAACCACATTCCAGAAGTTTATTAACCCTTCAGGTGCTTCACAGCAGCAGAAGCAACATGGAAGGAAAAAATGAACATTTAACTTTTTAGTCACAAAAATTATCTTTTAGCAACAATTTTTTTATTTTCCCAATGGTAAAAGGAGAAACTGAACCACGAAAGTTGTTGTCCAATTTGTCCTGAGTACGCTGATCCCTCATATGTTGGGGTAAACCACTGTTTGGGTGCACGGCAGGGCTTGGAAGGGAAGGAGCGCCATTTGACTTTTTGAATGAAAAATTGGCTCCACTCTTTAGCGGACACCATGTCACGTTTGGAGAGCCCCCGTGTGCCTAAAAATTGGAGCTCCCCCACAAGTGACCCCATTTTGGAAACTAGACGCCCCAAGGAACTTATCTACATGCATAGTGAGCACTTCGAACCCCCAGGTGCTTCACAAATTGATCCGTAAAAATGAAAAAGTACTTTTTTTTCACAAAAAAATTCTTTTAGCCTCAATTTTTTCATTTTCACATGGGCAACAGGATAAAATGGATCCTAAAATTTGTTGGGCACTTTCTCCTGAGTACAACAATACCTCACATGTGGGGGTAAACCACTGTTTGGGCACATGGTAAGGCTCGGAAGGGAAGGAGCGCCATTTGACTTTTTGAATGAAAAATTATCTCCATCGTTAGCGGACACCATGTCGTGTTTGGAGAGCCCCTGTGTGCCTAAACATTGGAGCTCCCCCACAAGTGACCCCATTTTGGAAACTAGACCCCCCAAGGAACTTATCTAGATGCCTAGTGAGCACTTTAAACCCCCAGGTGCTTCACAAATTGATCTGTAAAAATGAAAAAGTACTTTTTTTTCACAAAAAAATTCTTTTCGCCTCAATTTTTTCATTTTCACATGGGCAATAGGATAAAATGGATCATAAAATTTGTTGGGCAATTTCTCCCGAGTACGCCGATACCTCATATGTGGGGGTAAACCACTGTTTGGGCACACGGCAGGGCTCGGAAGGGAAGGCGCGCCATTTGACTTTTTGAATGGAAAATTAGCTCCAATTGTTAGCGGACACCATGTCGCGTTTGGAGAGCCCCTGTGTGCCTAAACATTGGAGCTCCCCCACAAGTGACCCCATTTTGGAAACTAGACCCCCCAAGGAACTTATCTAGATGCATATTGAGCACTTTAAACCCCCAGGTGCTTCACAGAAGTTTATAACGCAGAGCCATGAAAATAAAAAATAATTTTTCTTTCCTCAAAAATGATTTTTTAGCCTGGAATTTCCTATTTTGCCAAGGGTAATAGGAGAAATTGGACCCCAAATGTTCTTGTCCAGTTTGTCCTGAGTATGCTGATACCCCATATGTGGGGGTAAACCACTGTTTGGGCGCACGGCAGGGCTCGGAAGGGAAGGCACGCCATTTGGCTTTTTAAATGGAAAATTAGCTCCAATCATTAGCGGACACCATGTCACGTTTGGAGAGCCCCTGTATGCCTAAACATTGGAGATCCCCCCCAAATGACCCCATTTTGGAAACTAGACCCCCAAAGGAACTAATCTAGATGTGTGGTGAGGACTTTGAACCCCCAAGTGCTTCACAGAAGTTTATAACGCAGAGCCATGAAAAAAAATAAAAAATTATTTTCTCAAAAATGACCTTTTAGCCTGCAATTTTTTATTTTCCCAAGGGTAACAGGAGAAATTTCACCCCAAAAGTTGTTGTCCAGTTTCTCCTGAGTACACTGATACCCCATGTGTGGGGGTAAACCACTGTTTGGGCACACGCCGGGGCTCGGAAGTGAAGTAGTGACGTTTTGAAATGCAGACTTTGATGGAATGCTCTGTGGGCGTCACGTTGCGTTTGCAGAGCCCCTGATGTGGCTAAACAGTAGAAACCCCCCACAAGTGACCCCATTTTGGAAACTAGACCCCGAAAGGAACTTATATAGATGTGTGGTGAGGACTTTGAACCCCCAAGTGCTTCACAGAAGTTTATAACGCAGAGCCATGAAAATAAAAAATAAAAAATATTTTCTCAAAAATGATCTTTTAGCCTGCAATTTTTTATTTTCCCAAGGGTAACAGGAGAAATTTCACCCCAAAAGTTGTTGTCCAGTTTCTCCTGAGTACACTGATACCCCATGTGTGGGGGTAAACCACTGTTTGGGCACACGCCGGGGCTCGGAAGTGAAGTAGTGACGTTTTGAAATGCAGACTTTGATGGAATGCTCTGCGGGCGTCACGTTGCGTTTGCAGAGCCCCTGATGTGGCTAAACAGTAGAAACCCCCCCACAAGTGACCCCATTTTGGAAACTAGACCCCTAAAGGAACTTATCTAGATGTGTGGTGAGCACTTTGAACCCCCAAGTGCTTCACAGAAGTTTACAACGCAGAGCCGTGAAAATAATAAATACGTTTTCTTTCCTCAAAAATAATTATTTAGCCCAGAATTTTTTATTTTCCCAAGGGTTACAGGAGAAATTGGACCCCAAAAGTTGTTGTCCAGTTTCTCCTGAGTACGCTGATACCCCATGTGTGGGGGTAAACCACTGTTTGGGCACACGTCGGGGCTCAGAAGGGAAGTAGTGACTTTTGAAATGCAGACGTTGATGGAATGGTCTGCGGGCGTCACGTTGCGTTTGCAGAGCCCCTGGTGTTCCTAAACAGTAGAAACCCCCCACAAGTGACCCCATTTTAGAAACTAGACCCCCCAAGGAACTTATCTAGATATGTGGTGAGCACTTTGAACCCCCAAGTGCTTCACAGACGTTTACAACGCAGAGCCGTGAAAATAAAAAATCATTTTTCTTTCCTCAAAAATGATGTTTTAGCAAGCAATTTTTTATTTTCACAAGGGTAACAGGAGAAATTGGACCCCAGTAATTGTTGCGCAGTTTATCCTGAGTATGCTGGTACCCCATATGTGGGGGTAAACCACTGTTTGGGCACACGTCGGGGCTCTGAATTGAGGGAGCACCATTTGACTTTTTGAATACAAGATTGGCTGGAATCAATGGTGGCGCCATGTTGCGTTTGGAGACCCCTGATGTGCCTAAACAGTGGTAACCCCTCAATTCTAACTCCAACACTAACCCCCCCACACCCGTAACCCTAATCCCAACTGTAGCCATAACCCTTATCACAACCCTAACCCCAACCCTAATCCTAAGGCTATGTGCCCACGTTGCGGATTCGTGTGAGATTTTTCAGCATCATTTTTGAAAAATCCGCGGGTAAAAGGCACTGCGTTTTACCTGCGGATTTTCCGCGGATTTCCAGTGTTTTTTGTGCGGATTTCATCTGCGGATTCCGCACGGTATTTTCCGCACCATGGGCACAGCGGATTTGGTTTTCCATAGGTTTACTTGGTACTGTAAACCTGATGGAACACTGCTGCGGATCCGCAGCCAAATCCGCACCGTGTGCACATAGCCTAATTCTAAAGGTATGTGCACACGCTGCGGAAAACGCTGCGGATCCGCAGCAGTTTCCCATGAGTTTACAGTTCAATGTAAACCTATGGGAAACAAAAATCGCTGTACACATGCTGCAGAAAAACTGCACGGAAACGCAGCGGTTTACATTCCGCAGCATGTCTCTTCTTTCTGCGGATTCCGCAGCGGTTTTACAACTGCTCCAATTGAAAACCGCAGTTTTAAAACCGCAGTGAAATGCGCAGAAAAAACATGGTAAATCCGCCATAAATCCGCAGTGGTTTAGCACTGCGGATTTATCAAATCCGCAGCGGAAAAATCCGCAGAGGACCAGAATACGTGTGCACATACCAAAACCCTAACCCTAGCCCTAACCCTAGCTCTAACCCTAACCCTAGCCCTAACCCTAGCCCTAACCCCAGCCCTAACCCTAGCCCTAACCCTACCCCTAGCCCTAGCCCTAACCCTACCCCTAACCCTAGCCCTAACCCTAACCCTATTCTAACATTAGTGGAAAAAAAAAATTCTATATTTTTTTATTGTCCCTACCTATGGGGGTGACAAAGAGGGGGGGGGGTAATTTATCATTTTTTATTTTGATCACTGGGATAGATTATATCTCAGTGATCAAAATGCACTTTGAACGAATCTGCCGGATGGCGGCAACCAGGGAGAAGACGGACGGACCCCGGCAGGATCGGCAAGTATGATGGGGTGGGGGGGGAGCACGGGGGGGATCGGAGCATGGGGGGGTGGATCGGAACGCGGGAGGGGTGGAACGGAGCACGGGGGGGTGGAACGGAGCACGGGGGGTGGAACGGAGCACGGGGGGGTGGATCGGAGTGCGGGGGGGGTGATTGGAGCACGGGGGGGTGATTGGAGCACGGGGGTGAGCGGACAAGAGCCCGGGGGGAGCGGAGCACAGGACGGAGGGGAGCGGGGCAGTGTACCGGGCAGATCGGAGGGCTGGGGGGGCGATCGGTGGGGTGGGGGCACATTAGTATTTCCAGCCATGGCCGATGATATTGCAGCATCGGCCATGGCTGGATTGTAATATTTCACCCGTTATAATAGGTGAAATATTACAAATCGCTCTGATTGGCAGTTTCACTTTCAACAGCCAATCAGAGCGATCGTAGCCACGGGGGGGTGAAGCCACCCCCCCTGGGCTAAACTACCACTCCCCCTGTCCCTGCAGATCGGGTGAAATGGGAGTTAACCCTTTCACCCGATCTGCAGGGACGCAATCTTTCCATGACGCCACATAGGCGTCATGGGTCGGATTGGCACCGACTTTCATGACGCCTATGTGGCGTCATGGGTCGGGAAGGGGTTAAGCTTTCTATCACTATCTAGCTACATATTATCAGCTATGTAAACATTATTAAGGTGCAACAACCGAACTTCCCTTTAAGAGGGAAACTAGTCTTTTTTTTTTTTAGGTAGTGCAAACTATCAACAAGTCAGTAATAACTTTAAGACCATAGAAACTTTCACATCGTCATCAGGAACAGTTTCTTCGCAAAGTCTTCTTTCTTGTAAAACCAGAAGGGAGCACCTTTAAGAAGGTGCAAACTATGTACAGGAACAGTTTGTGACCATGCTCAGTTCATGATTCCGCAGTTCTTTAAATCCATGATAAACTTGTGCAAACTGGAACAAATAGGGATCCTGGGTAAACGAAGGGATTCCTTTAAGGATTAACCCTGAACGCGTTTTGAAGCAGAAAAGAAAGGAACAGTTAACTATTTACAGTCTCTGTTTTCCGAGGTTTATTCAAACGACTGTAGCGGCTTTATCCTGCACACTACCCCTCTCGGCCGAGAAAGGGTAGAACTGAGGGTCCGAACTGCGTGATCGTGAGCAGCGGGGGTCGCAGACGTTGTTTCCGCAACGGGTTCGGTCTTCTGATCCATAGGCACGCCCAGGAGAGCTGCACACCGCTGGACGTCCCGAGCCCACCAACCTTTTCCTCTTTGCCACCGGGTATAGGTTACGGCATCCCTGGTCAGCATCTTCCTCTCCCCAGCAGGGCTCCACCTCATCCCGGGTGACGTGCACCCTCACTGGCAGTCCGATCTCCTGGATGGACCCCCTCCCCTCCTGGGGATGAAAGGTCACGACAACACCCCATTTCGGTGGGGGGGTCGTCCTGTGGAGCTATCCGGATCTCGCTTCCAGCTTCCTCGCTCCATTCCACCATCCGGTGCCGCTGGTATTTCACCCAAGGAAGGACCCTAAGGTCCGGCCCTCGCGACTCCTGACCGGGTAGCAGTGCAATCGAATCTCCCGTAGCCACAGCAGGCAACGGAGCGGATGCAGGAGGCAGGCGAATCACCGAGGTACGGTCAGGTCTCGTATCCGCGTGGGGGTAAACTTCACCGCTGTCGGTCCCCTCTGCACAGGGGAAGACTGTAGCCAGCAGCGACGCGGGTCGCGTCCCCCTCTGAGCGTTTCTCCAACAGGAGACCAGCCGTCGGGACTTGGCCATGGCCAACCAGCTGCCCAGGGGCTGGCCATCGGGCCCCTCTTGCAATGGTGGGCCTGAGTCCTCTTCCTCCAATGAGGGCTCGTGCTGGGACGGAGCGTTTCCACGTGGACTCCTGGGGGTCGCCATGTCAGTCCCTTCTTCTTCATTCTTCTCTCGCGCCCTCTTTCGGGGGTGGCCCTGTCTCCTCGGCCCCCGCCCTCCATAGTGAATCAGGAGGTGGATCTCGGCTGCTGACGGACTCGTCCTGAAGATACAATAATATTTAGACTGGGCGGCCATTGTTTTTCACGCTTCTCAGTTCGTTCACGCCCACAACTCCACGCCCTTCTTCTTCTCCAGCGCTCCTCGTGGCGCGGTAATGGCGGCAATTTTGGCGGGAATTTTTGGCGGTAAATGGCAATACACAGTCCTTAAGCACAAACAGTTCAAACACAATTCTGGCACAGTTCTAAGGCGCACATGACCCGATTTCAGGCTTAAGTAGATCCTGTTCGTGACGCCAAGATTTGGATCGCCCCCACGTAAGGGCAATGGGGTACTCGGTACTGGGTCCTTCAGTTCCCTCAGCGAGGTTGTCACGGTGGCCCGACCCGGACCGTGGCCCTATGAGGGGCGCCCAATAAAAAGGCAGAGTTCGTAGATAACGGTAGTGTTCGTGACGCAACCTCTGGTGTTCGGTCAGAGTGACCGACGATGCTTAGGGATCCGCTGGGGTGATAGAATGGCAGCTAGATGGTATACCTTCCCACAGGTGAAGTATATCCCCAGGGCTTCCCAGAAGTGTACTGTAGATGGTGATGGTGGATGATGTAAGGCGCGGCGAATAACGAGGACACAATGGGTGCAGTCTCTTTACCTTTACTGTAGGCTTCAGCATCCACAGTCCAGAGTGCCGGATGACAGGGTAGCAGGGTCCGGCCGATCTGATGGCAATTCCAGAGTCCCCTTATCCAGGTGGAAATCAGTAGCCTTCCCCTTGCGCACAGTAACGTAGTAGGTCCCTACTTGCATTAGCTACCATAAGGTCCTCACTGTTGTTACTTCTCTCTCTCTCTATCCCCCAGATAGATAGGACAAACCCGTATGACGGTGGTGGCCTGAGGCTATTTTATAGGGACCCTAGTGACGCCCCTCCTTCGCGATTGCCACCGTGTCTGCTTAGGTGTTTAGGTCGGACAGCCAACTTGGAATCAAATGCCCTGCCAGTCTCTGAAGTAAAGCGTAGAGTCTATTACTCCCTCTGTATTCCGGCCACCGGATTTGCGCTTCAGATGGAGGCAGCCTGCTTCTAGCTGGTCTCCCACTGATGTTTCACTCCTGTTGCTATGACTTCTGTGCTCACTCACTGCAGCACAATTCCTTTTGTGTCCTTTCTTAGGAGGCTGCCGCATGGGTTGCAGGCGCAGCTCCGTGTCCTTCTTTCCCACTGAGCCGCTGATGTTCTTCCTTTTCCCCCTGTCTGCCTAACAGGAATGCCCTGGGCCGAACCCAGTCTGCTTCTCTCCCACTCCTTCTCCTTCCGACTCCTGACTCTCCCTTCATCTGACTAACTTCCTAACCAACCCACCAGTTTTACCCTATGTGAGGAGTTGCCTAGTAGATAGAACCCTTAGCTCCCCCTGGTGGACTGGCGTGTGAAGTGTGTGTGTGGCTGTGATACCTGGCAGGGTGAACCCCTTTGGTGGCATCAGACGTATCACTCCCCCTGGTGGAAGAACGACATTACTGCAACGACCAGGACTCTGGGGCGCTGCACTCCCCCCCCCCCCGTATTTAGAGTACGTCATTAAGCTTTCTATCACTATCTAGCTACATATTATCAGCTATGTAAACATTATTAAGGTGCAACAACCGAACTTCCCTTTAAGAGGGAAACTAGTCTTTTTTTTTTAGGTAGTGCAAACTATCAACAAGTCAGTAATAACTTTAAGACCATAGAAACTTTCACATCGTCATCAGGAACAGTTTCTTCGCAAAGTCTTCTTTCTTGTAAAACCAGAAGGGAGCACCTTTAAGAAGGTGCAAACTATGTACAGGAACAGTTTGTGACCATGCTCAGTTCATGATTCTGCAGTTCTTTAAAACCATGATAAACTTGTGCAAACTGGAACAAATAGGGATCCCGGGTAAACGAAGGGATTCCTTTAAGGATTAACCCTGAACGGGTTTTGAAGCAGAAAAGAAAGGAACAGTTAACTATTTACAGTCTCGGTTTTCCGAGGTTTATTCAAACGACTGTAGCGGCTTTATCGAGGACACAATGGGTGCAGTCTCTTTACCTTTTCTTAAGGCTTCAGCATCCACAGTCCAGGGTGCCGGATGACAGGGTAGCAGGGTCCAGCTGGTCTGATGGCAATTCCAGAGTCCCCTTATCCAGGTGGAAATCAGTAGCCTTCCCCTTGCGCACAGTAATACAGTAGGTCCCTACTTGCATTAGCTACCATAAGGTCCTCACTGTTGTTACTTCTCTCTCTCTGTCCCCCAGATGGATAGGACAAACCCGTATGACGGTGGTGGCCTGAGGCTTTTTTATAGGGACCTAGTGATGCCCCTCCTCCGCGATTGCCACCGTGTCTGTTTAGGTCGGACAGCCAACTTGGAATCAACTGCCCGAGCCCAGTCTGCTTCTCTCCCACTCCTTCTGACTCCTGACTCTCCCTTCATCTGACTAACTTCCTAACCAACCCACCAGTTTTACCCAAGTGTGAGGAGTGGCCTAATAGATAGAACCTTTTGCTCCCCCTGGTGGCTGGCGTGTGAAGTGTGTGTGTGGCTGTGATACCTGGCAGGGTGAACTCCTTTGGTGCCATCAGACGTAACATCACTCCCCCTGGTGGAAGAACGACATTACTGCAACTACCATGACTTTGGGGCGCTGCACTTGTATGAGCGCTTGTTTTTTTTTTTGTTGTTTGTTTTTTGCGAAGCGAATTTTAGCTTTGGTTGATACCATCCATGTTACCGTATAATGCACTGAAAAACGGGGAAAAAAATTCGGTGGGTGTGAAATTATAAAAAAACAAAACAATTCCGCCAGTCTTTTGATTTTACGGCATTCGCAGCACAGTAAGAAGAACCTGGAAACACGATCATCGGGGTCCTTACGATTACAGCAATGACACACTTGTATCGCTTTTTTATGTAGTTTAGTGGTTAAAGAAAAAAAAGTATTAAATGTATATTCAAATAATGCCGGAGTCACACTACCGTATAACATGGCCGAGTGCTCTTCTATGGGGCAGCTAACAGCTTTACAGACATTATCAGCACTGTCCCCATTGGAACTCCTTGCAGATATTGTCCTTGGTGGGATTTAAACCCAGGACCCCAGCGCTGCAAAGCTGCAGTGCTAACCACTGAGCCACGTGCTGACCAAATATGTTCAGTCTTTTGAGCTTCCTTTAAATAATAGATAAAAAAAAAATGACAAACAAAAAAAAATAAAGCAAAGACATAAAAAAATACCCTTCAGGAATAAGTAAAATTTACCACATGTCTACTTTACATCAGTACAATTTTGGAAACAAATTTTTTTTAGTTAGGGAGTTAGGCTATGTGCACACGTTGGGGATTGGGGTGCAGAATTTTCTGCACAAAATCCGCATCTCCAGGCAGAAAACGCAGGTGCAGATTTGACGCGTTTTTTATGCGGATTTTGTTGCGGATTTTATGCATTTTTTTACCAATGTGGATTTCTATAATGGAAGGGTGCAGAGACGCTGCAGATCCGCACAAAAGAAATGACACGCTACTTCTTTTGATCCACAGCGTTTTCCATATGGAATTTTCCGCACCATTAGCACAGCATTTTTTTCCCCTATTGATTTACATTGTACTGTAAATCACTTTGCGGATCTGCAGCATTTCTGCGTGGGAAAAAAACCCTGCGGATCCGCACTAAATCCGTATCGTGTGCACACAGCCTTATAAGGGTTAAACGCTGACCAGCGATTTCTCATTTTACAACACCATTTTTTTTTTTTTTTTTAAGGATCACATCACATTTGAAGTCACTTTGAGGGGTCTATATGATAGAAAACCAAGTGTGACACCATTCTAAAAACTGCACCCCTCAAGGTGCTCAAAACCACATTCAAGAAGTTCACAGGAACTTTCACAGCACATTCAGTTCACAGCACATTCAGGTGCTTCACAGGAATTTTTGGAATGTTTAAAAAAAAAAGTTAACATTTACATTTTTTTCACAAAATATTTACTTCAGATCCAATTTGTTGTATTTTACCAAGGGTAACAGTAGAAAATGGACCCCAAAAGTTGTTGTGCAATTTGTCCTGAGTGCGCCGATACCTCATATGTGGGGGTAATCCACTGTTTGGGCGCGCGGGAGAGCTCGGAAGGGAAGGAGCGCCATTTTACTTTTTCAAAGCAGAATTGTCTGTAATTGATATCGGACGCCATGTCGCGTTTGCAGAGCCCCTGATGTGCCTAAACAGTGGAAACTCCCCCAATTCTAACTCCAAGCCTAACCCGAACACACCCCTAACCCTAATCACAACCCTAACCACAACCCAAGCCCAACACACCCCTAACCCCAACACACCCCTAACCCAAATCCCAACCCTAGCCACACCCTTAACCCTAATCCCAACCCTAATCAAAATCCCAACCGTAAACGTAATCCCAACACTAATCCAAACCCTAAGGCTGCCGTCACACATTCAGTATTTGGTCAGTATTTTACATCAGTATTTGTAGCCAAAACCAGGAGTGGGTGATAAATACAGAAGTGGTGACATGTTTCTATTATACCTTTCCTCTATTTGTTCCACTCCTGGTTTTGGCTTACAAATACTGATGTACAATACTGACCAAATACTGCTAGTGTGACGGCAGCCTATCCCTAACTTTAGCCCCAACCCTAACATTAGCCCCAACCCTAACCCTAATGGGAAAATGGAAATACATGTTTTATTTTATTATTTTTCCCTAACTAAGGGGGTGATGAAGAGGGATTTGATTTACTATTTATAGTGGGGGGTTTATCAGGTTTTTATGTTTGGCAGCTGTCACATGCTAAAAGACACTTTTTATTGCAAAAAATAGTTTTTGCATCACCACTTTTTGAGAGCTATAATTTTTCCATATTTTGTCCTATAGAGTCATGTGAAGTCTTGTTTTTTGCGGACGAGTTGACATTTTTATTGGTATCATTTTCGGGCACATGACATTTTTTGATTGCTTTTTATTACGATTTTTGGGAGGTAGAATGAACAAAAACCAGCAATTTCTTTTGGGTGGGGCGTTTATACTGTGTGGTAAAATTGATAGGGCAGTGTTATTCTTCGGGTCAGTACGATGACAGAGATACCTCATTTATATAATTTTTTAATGTTTTGGCGCTTTTATACAATAAAAACTATTTTATCTGAAAAATAATTGTTTTTGCTTCGCTTTATTATGAGAGCTATAACTTTTATTTTTTCACTGAGGACGCTGTGTGGTGGCTCGCTTTTTGTGGGACAAGATGACGTTTTCAGCGGTATCATGTTTATTTATATCTGTCTTTTTGATCGCGCGTTATTCCACTTTTTGTTCGGCGGTATGATGATAAAGCATTGTTTTTTGCCTCATTTATTTTTTTTACGGTGTTCCCTGAAGGGGTTAAGTAGTGGAACAGTTTAGGTCGGGTCGTTACGGATGTGGCGATACTAAATATGTGTACGTTTATTGTTTTTTTATTTACATAAAGAAATGCATTTATTGGAACAATATTTATTTTTTCTTTATTTAGGAATTTAAAAAATATATATTTACACAGTAATATATATATATAAAACTTTTTTTTTTTACATCGTCCCAGGATGGGACATCACTGAATAAAGTCAGATCGCTGATCTGACACTTTGCACCGCACTGTGTCAGATCAGCGATCTGACAGGCACTGAGAAGCCCCCTCCCTGCAGGACCCGGAAGGACTCCGTGGCCATCTTGGATCCGGGGGTCTGCAGGCAATGAGAACCTCAGAACAACGCAATCATATCGCGTCGTTCTGAGGGTCTGAGGGAAGCAGGTAGGGAGCCCCCTCCCTGCGCGATGCTTCTCTATGCCCCCGGAACACTGTGATCTTGTTTGAATGCAGTGTTCTGGGGGTTAAGGTCCTGGAAGCGGTCCTTGACCGCTCCTGGCACTTTGTCACAGCTGGCACCCGGCACTATCAGCTCCGATCGGCCGCACACCACCAGTGTGCTTGGCCGATCGGCTTCAACGTACTATCCCGTCCATGGTCATACGGGCCCAGCCCACATGGACGGGATAGTACTTCAGATGCCAGAAAGGGGTTAAACTTACAAAATTACTTCCAAAAATTTTTATGTATTCAGTGATTCATCCATACACTGTAACAAGGTTTTTGCTACATTTTACTGGTATATTAAACGCTAAAAAAAAGGTTTGAAAAATGTTTATGTATTCAATAATTCATCCATACAGTTTATAAAACTACACAAAGTTAAAATTAGTTAAATGAGTTAAAAAAAATTAAAAACCACTTGACCTGGTACAGTTCACAAAATTTTTTTTGTGAAAAAATTGGCTATTGTAATATGTAACTGTAGAACCTGGTTTGTGTGAAATCTTGTTGAATTGAAATAAAAACAAAAACAAAATTGGCCTGCTACATGTGTACACTTTAATATTTTAATCAGACCATCCAGTTGGTGCTTTCAAGGTTGTAGGGATGACCCTGCTTGTCATTTGTTGACAGGCTTTGCACTGTGCAGAACTTTTAAGAGTGTAGTAGTCCCACAACTACACGTTACTCACAATATTTGAATGAGGCACTACAGTTTGTGCCTTCAAGGTTGTAGGGATAACCCTGCTTGTAATTTTTGGCAGGCTTTGCACTTAGTGCATAGTGTTTATGAGTCTAGGAGTACTACTACATGACAATTTGAAAAGAATGTGTATGAGGCCCTCCTTTATATCTAACACAGGGTGTATCAGTCCCTCTTACATCACATTGTGGCAGTTCTTGCTTCCTTCATAAATAACACTGACATTTCCACAATTTTACTACAAATTTAAATTTTGGTTCACTTAAATTAAAAAAAATTAAAAAAAATTTTTGTCTTATATAAAAGTCCATGTAAACTCCAGATTCTTGTTGATTTTGAATGCTTTATTGTCAGTCCTTAACCCCTTAATCCCATATGACGTACTATCCCGTCAAGGTGACCTGGGACTTAATTCCCAGTGACGGGATAGTACGTCATATGCGATCGGCCGCGCTCACGGGGGGAGCGCGGCCGATCGCGGCCGGGTGTCAGCTGCCTATCGCAGCTGACATCCGGCACTATGTGCCAGGAGCGGTCACGGACCGCTCCCGGCACATTAACCCCCGGCACACCGCGATCAAAGATGATCGCGGTGTGCCGGCGGTGCAGGGAAGCATCACGCAGGGAGGGGGCTCCCTGCGGGCTTCCCTGAGACGATCGGTACACGGTGATGTACTCACCGTGTACCGAGCGTCTTCTCCCTGCAGGCCCCGGATCCAAAATGGCCGCGGGGCTGCATCCGGGTCCTGCAGGGAGCACTTCCGGGTCAGGATCAGGCTGCAGCTGCAGCTCTAATCCTGGTGGGCTGTATGTCAGATCACCGATCTGACAGAGTGCTGTGCACACTGTCAGATTGGTGATCTGTGATGTCCCCCCCTGGGACAAAGTGAAAAAGTAAAAAAAAAAATTTCCACACGTGTAAAAAAAAAAAAATTTCCTAAATAAAGAAGAAGAAAAAATATTATTCCCATAAATACATTTCTTTATAAAAAAAAAACAAAAAAAAACAATAAAAGTACACATATTTAGTATCGCCGCGTCCGTAACGACCCAACCTATAAAACTGGCCCCCTAGTTAACCCCTTCAGTGAACACCGTAAGAAAAAAAAAAAAAAATGAGCCAAAAAACAACGCTTTATTATAACGCTGAACAAAAAGTGGAATAACATGCGATCAAAAAGACGGATATAAATAACCATGGTACCTCTGAAAACGTCATCTTGTCCCACAAAAAACGAGCCGCCATATAGCATTATAACCAAAAAAATAAAAAAGTTATAGTCCTCAGAATAAAGCGATGCCAAAATAATTATTTTTTCTATAAAATAGCTTTTATCGTATAAAAGCGCCAAAACATAAAAAAATGATATAAATGAGGTATCGCTGTAATCGTACTGACCCGAAGAATAAAACTGCTTCATCAATTTTACCAAACGCGGAACGGTATAAACGCCTCCCCCAAAAGAAATTCATGAATAGCTGGTTTTTGGTCATTCTGCCTCACAAAAAATCGGAATAAAAAGCGATCAAAAACTGTCAAGTGTCCGAAAATGTTACCAATAAAAACGTCAACTCGTCCCGCAAAAAACAAGACCTCACATGACTCTGTGGACCAAAATATGGAAAAATTATAGGTCTCAAAATGTGGAGACGCAAAAACTTTTTTGCTATAAAAAGCGTCTTTTAGTGTGTGACGGCTGCCAATCATAAAAATCCGATATAAAAAATGCTATAAACGTAAATCAAACCCCCCTTCATCACCCCCTTAGTTAGGCTAGGTTCACATTGCGTTAATGGGTTAACGCTAACGGACAGCGTTGCACGGCGAAAAATGCCGTGCAACGGGTCCGTTAGCACACCCATTGACAGCAATGTGATTTTCGGGTGTAGCGCATCGCTAGAGCCTGCCATTTTCGGCTCGCGCTAGCAAGGTGCCGTTCTTTTGTGGCGCGCCTCGGACGCTGCTTGCAGCGTCCGCGGCGCGCCCGAGGTCCGATCCCCGATCTTCCAGAGCGGGGACGTTAACGCGACCACTAAACGCGACACCTAAAAAGACATTGCATTAGCGCAATCCGCTAGCGCTAAACGGATTTCCCTAACGCAATGTGAACCTAGCCTTAGGGAAAAATAATAAAATTTAAAAAAAATGTATTTATTTCCTTTTTACCATTAGGGTTAGGGCTAGGGTTAGGGCTAGGGTTAGGGCTTGGATTACATTTACGGTTGGGATTAGAATTAGGGGTGTGTCAGGGTTAGGTGTGTGGTTAGGGTTACAGTTGGGATTAGGGTTAGGGGTGCGTTTGGATTAGGGTTTCAGTTATAATTGGGTGTTTCCACTGTTTAGGCACATCAGGGGCTCTCCAAACGCGACATGGCGTCCGATCTCAATTCCAGCCAATTCTGCATTGAAAAAGTAAAACAGTGCTCCTTCACTTCCGAGCTCTCCCGTGCGCCCAAACAGGGTTTACCCCAACATATGGGGTATCAGCGTACTCGAGACAAATTGGACAACAACTTTTTGGGTCCAAGTTCTCTTGTTATCCTTGGGAAAATAAAAATTTGGGGGGCTAAATATCATTTTTGTGGGAAAAAAAGGATTTTTTATTTTCACGGCTCTGCGTTGTAAACTGTAGTGAAACACTTGGGGGTTCAAAGTTTTCACAACACATCTAGATAAGTTCCTTGGGAGGTCTAGTTTCCAATATGAGGTCACTTGTGGGGGGTTTGTACTGTTTGGGTACATCAGGGGCTCTGCAAATGCAACGTGACGCCTGCAGACCAATCCATCTAAGTCTGCATTCCAAATGGCGCTCCTTCCCTTCCGAGCTCTGCCATGCGCCCAAACAGTGGTTCCCCCCACATATGGGGTATCAGCGTACTCAGGACAAATTGGACAACAACTTTTGGGGTCCAATTTATTCTGTTACTCTTGTAAAAATACAAAGCTGGGGGCTAAAAAATCATTTTTGTGAAAAAAAAAAAAGAATTTTTATTTTCACGGCTCTGCGTTATAAACTGTAGTGAAACACTTAGGGGTTCAAAGTTCTCACAACACATCTAGATAAGTTCCTTGGGAGGTCTAGTTTCTAATATGGGGTCACTTGTTGGGGGTTTGTACTGTTTGGGTACATCAGGGGCTCTGCAAATGCAACGTGACTCCTGCAGACCAATCCATCTAAGTCTGCATTCCAAATGGCGCTCCTTCCCTTCCGAGCTCTGCCATGCGCCCAAACAGTGGTTCCCCCCCCCCCACATATTGGGTATCAGCGTACTCAGGACAAATTGGACAACAACTTTTGGGGTCCAATTTATTCTGTTACCCTTGTGAAAATACAAAACTGGGGGCTAAAAAATAATTTTTGCGAAAAAAAAACATTATTTTCACGGCTCTGCGTTATAAACTGTAGTTCAAAGCTCTCAAAACACATCTAGATAAGTTCCTTAGGGGGTCTAGTTTCCAAAATGGTGTCACTTGTGGGGGGTTTTAATGTTTAGGCACATCAGGGGCTCTCCAAACCAACATGGCGTCCCATCTTAATTCCAGTCAATTTTGCATTGAAAAGTCAAATGGCGCTCCTTCCCTTCCGAGCTCTGCTATGCGCCCAAAAAGTGGTTTACCCCCACATATGGGGTATCGTCGCACTCAGGACAAATTGCACAACAACTTTTGTGGTCTAATTTCTTCTCTTACCCTTGGGAAAATAAAAAATTGGGGGTGAAAAGATCATTTTTGTGAAAAAATAAGATTTTTTATTTTTACGGCTCTGCATTATAAACTTCTGTGAAGCACTTGTTGGGTCAAAGTGCTCACCACACATCTAGATAAGTTCCTTAAGGGGTCTACTTTCCAAAATGGTGTCACTTGTGGGGATTTCAATGTTTAGGCACATCAGGGGCTCTCCAAACGCAACATGGCATCCCATCTCAATTCCAGTCAATTTTGCATTGAAAAGTAAAATGGCGCTCCTTCCCTTCCGAGCTCTGCCATACGCCCAAACAATGGCTTACACCCATATATGGGGTATCAGCGTACTCAGGACAAATTGGACAACAATTTTTGAGGTCCAATTTCTTCTCTTACTCTTGGGAAAATAAAAAATTGGGGGCGAAAAGATCATTTTTGTGAAAAAATATGATTTTTTATTTTTACGGCTCTGCATTATAAACTTCTGTGAAGCAATTGGTGGGTCAAAGTGGTCACCACACATCTAGATAAGTTCCTTAGGGTGTCTACTTTCCAAAATGGTGTCACTTGTGGGGGGTTTGAATGTTTAGGCACATGAGGGGCTCTCCAAACGCAACATGGCGTCCCATCTCAATTCCTGTCAATTTTGCATTGAAAAGTCAAATGGCGCTCCTTTCCTTCCAAGCTCTGCCATGCGCCCAAACAGTGGTTTACCCCCACATATGGGGTATCAGCGTACTCAGGACAGATTGTACAACAACGTTTGGCATCCATTTTATCCTGTTACCCTTGGTAAAATAAAACAAATTGGAGCTGAAATAAATTTTGTGTGAAAAAATGTTAAATATTCATTTTTATTTAAACATTCCAAAAATTCCTGTGAAACCCCTGAAGGGTTAATAAACTTCTTGAATGTGGTTTTGAGCACCTTGAGGGGTGCAGTTTTTAGAATGGTGTCACACTTGGGTATTTTCTATCATATAGACTCCTCAAAATGACTTCAAATGGGGGGCGTGGCTATGTAAGCCAAGAGAGAAGACGCACCTTTTGGAGGCTCCCATCATCCTGACTCGAATCCGGCCATTAATCCCCCTGAACTGCAGCTGCACCGGCTGAAGCAGTGCTCTGAGAGCTCGGGAGACCGGCGACCCCTTGGGCGGTGGCGGTGGAGCGCTGGAGAGCCGATATCTGTGGCGGCCTGGAAGAGCAGCGAAGTCCCTGAGCTGCGGCGGCCATCTTTGATCGCGGCTCCGGCGGGCGGGACGCAGTGCCGGCGGCGGCTGAAGCCGGGTGGATCTCCTGGGAGCGCGGCAGGCACCTATATACAGCGGGGACGCTGTGGAACATCAAGGAGCAGGAGGCAGGTGCCGGGTCTGGAGCGGCGGGCGGGCCCTGGGGGACGGCGGCCATTACCACAGCGCACTCTCCAGCAGCAAGGAGAGAGGCGCTATATAGCAAGACTGCGGTGCATTCAGGAGGTGAGCTACCGGCCTGAAACGCTAAAAGGGGCAGAGCGGTGTGCGCCCTGAAAAAATTGGGCCCTGCACTCCCCTTAAAAACCCCTGCTTGCACCATAACTTTGGAGGGATCATCCCCCCTCCCTGCTGTTCTGCCTGGGGAACTGTGGCTGCTCTGGGACGCAGTGCCTGGGCAAATTCCTAAGTTGATACATTTGCAAATATCTGAGACTCTTTGCTTGGTTTGCTGCCTCTCTGGGGTGCATCCCGGTGTTTGGCCCTGTCCGGTCTGCTAGTGGAGAATAGACTGCCATAATAATAAATCTGGTCCTTTGGTGGGGATCTTCTGCTAATCACCATGCACCATCCTAAAGGAGCGGGGGCTGCTGACAAGTTGAGGAAATATGCCAGAGACGATGCCCCAGATAATACACGCTCTCTCAGAAATAATCCTACGCAGAGTCAACACAAAAATTGTCTTTCTGACAGTAATGAGGAGGGAGAACAAGACGAACTGACTCTTAAACAAGCATCTGAGCAGTTGATGCAGGCCATATCTCTCACCAGGTCCTCTCTCACTGAGAAAATAGAAGACGTGCTTACTGAAGTGAGCCGTCTGCGACAAGATATACAAACTATGAGAGGGCGTATTTCAGAGGTTGAAACAAGGGTGTCTCAGATAGAGGACACCATTGCCCCAATAGAGGCTAAGCTATCAAAGGCCACTGGCTCTGTGAATGCCTGGAAGCAAAAGGCAGATGACCTGGAAAACAGACTGCGTCGTAATAACATCCGAATTATTGGCCTGCCGGAACGCTCGGAGGGTCAGCAACCTGAGCAATTTCTAGAGGACTGGCTTAAAACCTCCCTGGGAGACGGATTCGCCTCAACATTTTCTGTGGAAAGGGCCCATAGGGTCCCAACGAGACCTCTTCCCCCCGGAGCTCCGCCTCGACCTTTTCTGGCACGTCTCCTTAACTGCAGAGACAGGGATGCAATTCTTCGCTTGGCAAGGCAGAAGACCCCTATTAAATTCAATAACGCCACCATATCAATCTTCCTGGATTTTTCTATGGAACTTCAAAAGCAGCGAGTTCGATTTATGGAAGTCAAAAAGCAGCTCAGGGATAAAAACATCATTTACTCCATGCTTTATCCAGCTCGACTCCGTATTGTTCATGAAGGCTCCTCCTTGTTCTTTACTGACCCGGCGGAGGCGGTCGAGTGGTTACGGTCATACAAGGGGCCTAGTACCCCGGACTCTTGAGTAGCTCTTTCTATCTGATGGCAACGCAATCTAGAGCTCTCTACGTGGGTGCTGAGTTTGTCAACTATACCGGACGCTGATTCCAGTGAGGGTATCCCCTATTCTACTCAACTATAGGAGTGTAGGATTACACTCCCCCACCGTTTAAATGTTGTTTGGTTTGGTATTTTACACCAGTTTTGATTGTTTGTTATGTTTGTTAGTCGCCAGTGATAACCTTATGCTCTGTATGATGTTCCTGATTCCCGCCCAGGCTGTGGTGTATATTATGCCTTTTCCCGAACGTAGATATGGGATCTGAGATTGTATGTATGACATGGAACATACGGGGTATTAAGACTCCTCGAAAGAAAATTAAGGTATTTTCACAAATTAAAAGGTATCATCCACATATTGTAGCACTTGTGGAGACGCATTTGACCAGAGACACAGCTAAGTGTACGCAAAAGCCGTGGGTGCAGTGGTCCCTTCACGCATTTCACACCAGTTACTCCAGAGGGGTCTCCCTGTTGGTACATAGGAATGTCAGGTGGGAGGCTAGAGAGTCACGACGCGATCCCGAAGGTCGCTTTGTTTTTGTTCATGCCTTTATTAATATGCGGGAATATGTGATATTATGTGTTTATAACCCACACCCGGCCGGCATATCGGTTCTCCGCATGGCACTGGGTTTCTCCCTAAATTATCCTAATGCTAGTGTTATCTGTATGGGAGACTTTAATTTAGTCATGGATAATCTTAAAGACAGACTGAGACTAGACAGCGAGATATCAAGGGGGCCCCTTTCTCAATCTCCCTCTCAATTGGCATCATTTATGAACGGTAGCGGATGGTTAGACCTATGGAGAACACGTCACCCTGAGACAAAGGAATATACTTGTCATTCTTCAACTAGGCAGTCTCTATCCCGTATAGATTACATATTTGGATCTAGTGACCTAGCGCTATGGGTGAATAGTGTCGAACATGGTAGCAGGGGGATATCAGATCACAGCCCAGTTGTTCTCAAACTTAAATACGGTCAGTCAAATAATAATATACCTTGGAAATTGAATCCCTTCTGGCTAAAACTGATAGATGCTAGTGATAGAACGGTTGATCAGTTAAACTGCTTTGTCTCTACTCACCCAGACCCCTCGAATCTCAATCTGTTCTGGGACACTCTAAAGGCATATTTAAGGGGATGTCTGTCCTCTACAATTTCCTATATAAAGAGGGTGACGGCGGGGGAGGATGACGAGATGGAGCGACGGCTGAAGGACTCAGAAGCCGCCTATGTGGCCAATCAAACTAACGGCAACAGGGTGGAGTGGCTCACTTCCCAAAGATTATACACCCAAAATATAGACACTAAATCAAAACGTAAATTATTTTTTACCCGTCAGTCTTATTTTGAATTGGGGAATCAGGCCAGTACACTCCTAGCTTTTTTGGTACGTCTGCATAACACCTCCAACACGGTACTACAGATTAGGACACTCGATGGTTCGTTGGTATCCTCCACCGAGGAAATTCTTCAAAGTTTTTGTAATTACTATAAGTCACTGTACAAATCGGGTAGTGGTCTTGGGGTCCCTGAATGTACAGACTATTTATCAGACATAGCATTCCCCTTACTGAGCCCAACCCAGCGAGCTTTTATGGAAGCCGAGTTTACTCTGGAGAAGGTGGAACAGGCTATAATGGACATGGCCACCGGGAAGGCCCCTGGACCTGACGGGTTTCCCGTTGAGTTCTATAAAAAATATCGGGACCACCTGGCACCACTTTTATTGAAGGTGCTTCAGAATATATGGGAGGGAGAAATTATGCCTGAAAGATTTTATGATGCAAATATCATTGTACTTAAGAAGGAGGGAAAAGACCCCTTGCAATGTGGATCATATCGCCCCATATCATTGGTGAACGTAGATTATAAAATCTTCACTAAAATATTGGCCACTAGACTAAATACAATCATATTAGATCTTATACACCCAGACCAAACAGGCTTTATGCCCGGGAAAAGTACCTCTATTAATATTCGGCGGGTCCAATCAGTGATTCAATATAGTTCCCTAGAATTGGACAATAACTGGGCTCTGGCATCCCTAGACACAGCTAAAGCGTTTGACTCCCTCGAATGGCCTTTTCTTTCCGCATGTCTGCAGAAATACGGTTTTGGAGATAAATTTATTAGAGGGATAGATACACTATATAGGAATCCTAGGGCACGGGTAATTGTGAATAACTCTATCTCTGATTCCTTTACTTTACATAGGGGAACCCGTCAGGGATGTCCTCTGTCCCCGGCCCTCTTTGCCCTCGCGATAGAAGCCTTGGCAATACGCATAAGGTCCTCCACGGATATCAAAGGAATAAGTATTGCGGATCGTGTGGATACCATCGGTCTATATGCTGATGATATGATCATATTTATGGATAAAACAGAAGAAACACTACCACGAGTAATAACGACTATAGATAATTTTAGCAAATTCTCTGGTCTCTATATAAATTGGGATAAATCTGCTCTGATGCCTCTGTCTCATGCGCCGATGCCCTGTCTCAAAAATATCTCGTCACTACCTGTAGTCTCCAATTTCAAATATCTAGGAATACATATGTCTCAATATAGTCAGCTGGACCTACGACTTAATATTTATCCACTATTGGACCTGGCCAAATCTAAATTCATAACTTGGAGCAAACTCCCTCTCTCCGTTGCAGGTCGCATTAATTTAGTTAAGATGATATTGCTCCCCAAATTTAATTATTGTCTCCAACATAGTGCGGTGCCAATACCCAAATCTTTCTTTGCAAACTTAAACTCCCTGACCACGTCCTTTATATGGGGGAAGACTAGACCCAAGCTCAAGCTATCTACTCTACAGAGACCGACAAGGGGGGGGAGGGGCAGCCTTACCAGACTTTTATCTATATTATCTTGCCGGGCAGGCTAGAGCGATAAGCAAGTGGATGCCTAGCAACCCCCTACCCAATTCAGAAAGCCATATAATCCATTCTGCCCGGATTGACTGTCCACTGGGTTTTTTGGAAATGGAGAAAGTCAGTGCTCCCCGTTTGCTGCCATTGCAGATTTAATAGCCGAAATGCCACTGTGGTATAATAGTTATTTTCCAGAATTACTAAATCACCCATCTACTGAGTTCTGGATCTCATATGGTGTTCTCTCGGTAGGTAATTTATATAACCAGGATGTTTTTGTGTCCTTTGAGCAATTGCGGGATACCTACAATATCCCAAGATCTCAATTCTTCCGTTTTTTACAGCTGAGGTCAGCTTTCCAGTCACATATGCGAAATGCAGGTGCAAGTCGAGCAATTTCATCTTTACCCCTTATAGGCATTCTCAAATCGCAGGGTCCTCAGGGACTCATCTCCTCTTTATACACATATCTATTATCCGTGGGAGATGGGCTCACTATTAACTCCTTGAAAAAGAAATGGGAGGGACTCCTTCCCGATACACTGGGAGAGGAGTGGGAAGATATTTTGGAATCTCCAACTAAAGTTTCTCCCTCAGTTAACAATAGGATGACCCAGCTATATATTATATATCAGACTTATCTGACTCCGACACGACTTTTTAAAATGGGCCGCCTTCAGACGTCAGACTGCCTAAGATGTCACGCGCATGATGCGGATTTTATCCACATGATATGGAGGTGCCCGGTAATCTTTCACTATTGGAAAGAAGTCACGACATTGTTAACGTCTTTATTGTTAATCCCTGTCCCACTTGAACCATTGACTTGCCTATTTGGGGTGTGGGATACAGAGACCTGGGATCACCATACTGGGATCTTCCTTCGAGAAGCGCTCTTCTTAGCACGAAAGGTACTGGCATTAAGGTGGATGGGTAGCTCCTCCCCGTCTCTCGGAGCTTGGATTGACCTGGTGAACTCGGTTATCCCATATGAAAGAACACTGTACCATAATAGAGGGTGCCCAGGTAAATTCGAAAAAATTTGGGGTAGATGGAACTCATCTCAGCATACTCTGTAGTCTGCGCGGATTAGATATATGCACGGGAGAGAGGGCATGTGGTTCGGGGACATCGTTGCAGAGCAAACTTGAATCTGTTTTCTTTTGGCGACTTATTACTAAAGGTTAAAGTTGTTTAAGTTGTATAGTAGGTATTTTATAGGTACTAGTGATTCAACATGCACAGTCTATTACCCCTGAACTTTGGATGCGATGATGTTTTGTAATCATTTGTATCTGATGGTATGTTTAATAATGATAAATGTAATATGTGCAATGTTTGTCCACTCTGAAATTAATAAACGAGTTTAAAAAAAAAAAATGACTTCAAATGAGATGTGGTCCCTAAAAAAAAATGGTGTTGTAAAAATGAGAAATTGCTGGTCAACTTTTAACCCTTATAACTCCCTAACAAAAAAAAAAATTTGGTTCCAAAATTGTGCTGATGTAAAGTAGACATGTGGGAAATGTTACTTATTAAGTATTTTGCGTGACATATCTCTGTGATTTAAGGGCATAAAAATTTAAAGTTGGAAAATTGCGAAATTTTCTAAATTTTCGCCAAATTTCCGTTTTTTTCACAAATAAACGCAAGTTATATCGAATAAATTTTACCACTACCATGAAGTACAATATGTCACGAGAAAACAATGTCAGAATCACCGGGATCCGTTAAAGTGTTCCAGAGTTATAACCTCATAAAGGGACAGTGGTCAGAATTGTAAAAATTGGCCCGGTCATTAACGTGCAAACCACCCTCGGGACTTAAGGGGTTAAAGTGGAGTAAAAGTGTGACACCATTGTTCTCAGCAGTGATCTGGCAGTCAGAGATGCTTCCAGGGGTCTTCCCCATGCTGTTCTCCTTCCATTCAGCACTTTTCCGATCCATTTGAACATTTTCACTGCCGCCCCAGACCTCCTTCTAGAGTTTGACAGAAAAATGCTCAGAATTCCCATTGACTCCCACTATACTCATTACTTGAAAAGAGCTTGCGTTTAGGAATTGATCTGTTCGAGTAACGAGTATTTTAGTTCTCGCTCATCTCTAGATGTAATAAAAGGAGAATCTGAACTGTGTAGTTCAAGTTTGTATTCTGGAATTAACATGGTGAGAGTCATGTCACGAATGTAACCATGACACAACCCATAGTTACTGTATATAATCATTCCATCCAACAGGCCAACCTACAAAGTTCTCTATTTCATCAGGTGACAGTTTTTCCATTCACGTCGTCGGTCGCAGATTCCACCAGTAAAGTCGTCACATCTTTACTGGGAATTCTGCTATAGAAACAGAAAAACAATACATGATGGACACTAATGTCGTCAACTATAGCAGTAAAGGCTTCTGACAAATTGTATGGAGAAAAGTATGTCCCCCACATCCAACATACAGGAGCTTTTCTCACCTGCTCTCCTACATCCATAGACATAATATGGAGTCGCCCCTCTGCAGATATTTCGGCTACTGCTCTTCTGGGAAGGATTTCGACAAGATTTTGGAGATGTCTGTGGGAATTTGGGCAGACGCTAGGCTCACAATCTCTGCTCTAGTTAATGCTAAAGGTGTTGGATGGTGTTGGATGGTGTTGGGGTCCCGATTCTCTGCGGTCGATCGTGTTCTTCCACTATACTCCTCCAACCATGCAGTTAATGTGTACATCTGTCAAAGACATGTTTCTTGCTACTTGCTGGAGAGGCGAGCGGGACAGTGAGAGAAACAACCTACTTCAGGTTGGAAATATATGAAGAGGTGCTGACAGGACTGATGTACTGCACAATCGGGCTGTGAATAGAGATGTACTGCTTGATGGGGCTGTATATACAGTAGACTGCTGACAGAAGTGTTGTTCAGCATGATGGTGCTGTGGCTAAAGGGGCTGAGGAGTGATATATAGCAGGATTGGAATGAGAGAAATTATGTACTGCAGGATGAAGCTGTATATAAAGGAGCTGAGAAGAGTTATGTACTATAGGATGGTATTGTATGCAGAAGGGGCTGAGAGGAATGATGTGCTGCTTGCCAATGGCAGTCAGCTGTGCAGGGATAACACCAGGGGCTTCCTGGGTTTGGTATTGTTAATAGGTCTGGTCAATGACTTCTAGATGATTTCATGTGCCAGGTACTGTCTGAAAAGTTTCTGCATCAAATCAAACTTTAGGGCTGAGACAAAAAGATAAATATTATTATTATAATTTTGATTACTGTGATATCTATCACTCCATAAAAAGCTTTCAAACATTTTGTTGTGTTAAATTACTCACCCATACAGTATCCCATTGTCTAGGGTACATTTTTGTGATATACAGTGGGTACGGAAAGTATTCAGACCCCACCAAATTTTTCACTCTTTGTTTCATTGCAGCCATTTGGTACATTCAAAAAAGTTCATTTTTTTTCTTATTAATGCACACTCTGCACCCCATCTTGACTGAAAAAATGCAGAAATGTAGTAATTTTTTCAAATTTATTTAAAAAGAAAAACTGAAATATCACATGGTCATAAGTATTCAGACCCCTTGCTCAGTATGAGCACCTTTTGAGCTAGTACAGCCATGAGACTTATTGGGAATGATGCAACAAGTTTTTCACCCCTGGATTTGAGGATCCTCTGCCATTCCTCCCTGCAGATCCTCTCCAGTTCCGTCAGGTTGGATGGTGAACGTGTCAGGTCTTTCCAGAGATGCTCAATTGGGTTTAATTCAGGGCTCTGGCTGGGCCAGTCAAGAATAGTCACAGAGTTGTTCTGAAGCCACTCCTTTTAATATTTTAGCTGTATGCTTAGGGTCATTGTCTTGTTGGAAGGTGAAGCTTCGGTCAAGTGTGATGTCCAGAGCACTCTGGAAGAGGTTTTCATCCAGGATATCTCTGTACTTGGCCACATTCATGTTTCCTTCAATGACAACCAGTCGTCCTGTCCCTGCAGCTGAAAAATAACCCCATAGCATGATGTTGCCACCATGTTTCACTGTTGGGATTGTATTGTGCAGGTGATTAGAAGTTTTCTCCACACATACCGCTTAGAATTATCACCAAAAAGGCCTATCTTCATTTCATCACACCAGAGAATATTATTTCTCATAGTCTGGGAGTCCTTCATGTGTTTTTTAGCAAACTCTATGCGGACTTTCATATGTCTTGCACTGAGGAGAGGCTTCCGTCGGGCCACTCTGCCATAAAGGCCCAACTGCTCAGTTTGGCTGGACGGCCAGGTCTAGGAAGACTTCTGGTGGCCTAAACTTCTTCCATTTAAGGATTATGGAGGCCACTGTGCTCTTATGAACGTTGAGAACGTTGAGAAATTATGTTGTAACCTTGGCCAGATCTGTGCCTTGCCACAATTCTGTCTCTGAGCTCCGTGGCCAGTTCCTTTGACCTCATGGTTCTCATTTGGTCTGACATGCACTGTGAGCTGTGAGGTCTTATATAGACAGGTGTGTGCCTTTCCAAATCAAGTCCTATCAGTTTAATTAAACACAGCTGGACTCCAATGAAGGAGTAGAACCATCTCAAGGAGGATCACACGAAATGGACAGCATGTGACATAAATATGAGTGTCTGGGCAAAGGGTCTGAATACTTATGACCATGTTATATTTCAGTTTTTCTTTTTTAATAAATTTGGAAAAATTTCTACATTTCTGTGGGTTTTTTTCAGTCAAGATGAGGTGCAGAGTGTACATTACTGAGAAAAAAAAAATGAACATTTTTGAATTTACCAAATGGCTGCAATGAAAGAAACCGTGAAAAATGTAATGGGGTTTGAATACTTTCCGTACCCACTTTATATTATACTGAACTGATCATGTGTTACAGCCTGGGACGGCATACACAATTCTGCACTGCTTGCTATTTTTGCAGAGCTTATTCTGGTGATTTTCATTTGGGAACTGTAGTCTTTACATCAAGCAATGTGCTATAGGATCAGCTCTCAACTTCAGCCAAGCATTTAATAAAGTATCTCATACTATCCTTATTGAAAATATGAACAAGTGTGGGACAAGGCTACGGATAGATGGATTGATAACTGGCTCGGTGATCGTACTCAAAGAGTGGTAATAAATGGTTGCACATCCAATTGGAAAAGTGTTTTCAAGTGGGGTACCACAAGGCTCTGTCCTGGCCCCAGTGTTCTTCAACATTTTTACACAACTCAGTACCCTCCCCAATTGTGGTGAATAAAGATTACCATAGTCAGGCTCTAGTAGTTTACACATGTAACATCTGGCGATATTGTCACAGTAATTTAACAATTTGTTTCCTTTATTTCTATACCAATATGTCCGACATTCAGGTAATTACTAGTGATGAGCGAGTTTGCTCGTTACTCGAGTTTTCCGAGCATGCTCGGGTGTTTTCTGAGTATCTTGGGCGTAGATTATGTTTTTGTCCCCGCAGCTGTATGATTTGCGGCTGCTAAACAGCCTGAATAGATGTGGGGATTCCCTAACCAACAGGCAATCCCTGCATGTGTTCAGGCTGTATAGCAGCCGCAAATCATGCAGCTGCGGCGACACAAACAATCTACGAGCATGCACCAAGATACTCGGAGACCACCCGAGCATGCTCGGAAAACCCGAGTAACGAGCATACTCGCTCATCACTAGTAATTACTCATTGAAACTTTACTAAAGCTGCAGAGGACCCTCTGAGTCAAACCATAATTAACCGTTAAAGGGCTATTTCCATCTCAAAGATCCTATTCCACTATGTGGAATAATAATAATATTAGCAATATGCGACCAATGCAATCAGAGTCGGCAGAACAAAATTTCGGTTCAGAGAGGGCTTCCCCTGTTCTTTATTGCCGGGGTACAAAATAAATGTAAAGCAGTTACTAGCTGAACATAAAGAAATAGAAATCCAGTTGTGTAACTTGTGGGCCCCAATACAATATCTCAAACAGGACTTCAACTATCATAGACCATGAAGACCTCTTGCACCCCTAGGATCCAGGGCATGGGTATGACTGCAATCCAAGCACCCACTATAGTTAAACCCCTGTAGACATATGCTACCCTGAATATAGAGGTAGCCTAATACCAATCACCTGTAAAAGAAACAAAACGTGTGTTACCGCTCACCAAAAGCTCCAGCTGAAGACTAGCAGCCCTCAGTCACAGGCTCTTAAACAAACATTTGTATTCAGTTAGTTTTCCTCCACATTCACACAGTGCCCAACTTTCTAAAGCCAGTAATGAATCAGCCCAACACCTGGACTGACTAAAGACCAGGAAACCTGGAAGGTAAGACAGGCCCCACTATCAAACATACCTATATTTCTCTAAAAATCTAGGCCGAAATATTGGAGTTACCAAAGCCATTGACTACTTGCAAGACCGCAACACAATAAAAGTCCGGGCTGTCTGCGTTCTAATCTGCAGTGATGTTCTAAAATATCAATGCATAGTAGAGTAACTGAATGTGATGGGGCATCTGCTCGGGGGACCAGCTGTCAGACACAGCCAGACTCCGCGTAGAGAAGATAGAGATGGTTCATTGCCGTCTTTGCCTTCTAGATTAAAGTATGTTATGCAAAGTTACATGTTTTAATGTAAGGATTATACCATATGTCCCATTATTTCTGGGACATTCGAGCAGGTCGGGACACATATACAAGGATTCTTCTAATTTTCAATACAACAATTTACTATGCCACATCATTTTGTCTTCTGGATTATCAGAATGTTATGTAAATTTTCATATTACTAAAAAAAACAGCATAAAATCAGATACAGCTATAACGATTTGCATTGATTGAATAGCTTTGGATAAGTGCTTATCCGAATAGCCGCCTTGGGAACCCGGACACCAGGAGCGCTCCGGATAATCAGTTGTTTGGCACCACAGCTGTATGTGTCACGGTGGTATCACTGTCACAACACATGCATGGAGAGCCCAACAAACAGGTGATGTGTTGTCACACAGCCGCAACACATGCAGCTTCGGCGCAGAACAGCCGATTATAGGGAGCGCTCCAGGTATCCGAGGCTGCTATTCAAATAACTGCTTATCCAAAGCTATTTGATCAACACTAATAACGATCAGAATTTTAGTATAACATGATCCCATTGGAGTGACACCTAAAGTCATGCAATAATTCATAAATGTCATTTGGTGGGTGTGAAAAGAAACCTCCTATTGCTGCCATAAATGGAAAGAAAGGAGAAGAAGTCCTGGGGCGCAGTCAATGTCCATACAGTTTGTGGTACCACATCATGTCAGTGCAGCTACAGAAAAAGATCCAGCTTGGCAGCCACAGTTTTACAGCCTTTGTCTGAAAAGAGCTCTGTGTCTTTTGGCACATACGTCATTTCATTAGCGACCTGTAATGCCAACGTTTCATCCTCGTCAAAGCCCCTAAGTCTGAGCTCCGCCAAGACACACTTCTTCACATGTCGGAACTCCAGTGGCAGAAACGGGACAAAGTAATCTATCAGGTTCTTCTCAATGAGGCCACTATGCCAGAAGCCACCTGGGCAAGGAAGAAGGAAAACACATAATTAGTCCCGCTGATACCCCGGTGCAGTGACAATATGTGCCCATTCAGGATATGGGCATCACTGTGATTCAATAACAGGGGCACCCCATTATGTCTGATCTCTTGTACAGTGTAACATGTAGGTGGTTGGTCAAGTTTCATAAACAGAGTTTCTACATAGCATATAGGAAGAGGTTCGGTTTCTCCTTGTGGAGAGCACCAAGTTCGTGTAAGGAGACTAATAGGCAATGCCTCTGGGAATTTAAATGTGCAATTAGTCTTTTTAAACCGATAAAGAACTGGAACTCCAGAGCCACCTAATGCGTGTTAATGCCACCTAAGAGTTAATATCAACCCCTTTCACAAGCCTTGGCACATGACTTTGCATATGAAGCCAAACCAAATATTAATTTTCAGACATGTTTCGTGGTGTTTGCCTCTCCTCAGTGCAAAACAGGAGATCAGATTTGGCTGGGTGAGAGGCGTCTCACAGGTGGGTCTAAGGGGTAATGTTTCTTACCGTTTCTGTTATACAGGTCGCCAGACAGCACGTCCTCCACATCCTGCAGCTCCAGTTCTTCTCTCCTTTTTCCCTTATGCATAATTAGCGGCACGAGTCTCTCAATCAGGTGAGCACCGGCATTGCTGATGGAAAAACAACATAGATCATACACTGACAAATTGTCCAATAGGGGTTATATTCCAAGCTTAAATATACATTAAATCCCCCTGTTATAGAGGCACTCTGTTCTAGAATAATACCAATCATCAGGGACGCAATAATACAAAACAAGAAGTGGCTGTGGGGGCTTATTACAGAACAGGAGACACCTCAGTCCGCATGTGATACCATTTCCAGTAAAATAGAAAAGTGGATTTGCCATTGCAAACAATAGGAGGCTCTTTCCACACAGAATTTGGTGCAGAATACACACCAAAATCAATAGGGTGAAGAAAAAAAAATACTTTTATTGGTTTTACCAAAATTACAAATGACCCCTTAACCATTAAGCCTTGTTTTAAATAAAGTGGAGGAGCGCCTAGACAGCGGCCGATGACGTGCCCACATTACAATAGCGACTCCGTGCAAGGGCTTTATTTACTACAAATTTGGAATAGGCCTTGTTGCCCATAGCAACCAATCACAGCACAGCTTTCATTTTTTCAGAGCAGTTTAGCACATCAAAGCTGCAATCTGATTGGTTGCTTTGAGGAATAGGGGATATACATACCGGGTGGTCCAAAGTAGATGGATAGAAAATATTAACATTTATTTTGATTTATTATATTATCATTATTTATTTTGAATTTTTATTCTGTTAAACCAGAGTTATGTGACACAAAATACTTAATAAATAACATTTCCCACGTCTACTTTACAGGGTCTGTACCACAGGATTGGCGTATAGCAAATGTGGTGCCAATATTCAAAAAGGGGACAAAAACTGAACTCGGAAATTATAGGCCAGTAAGCTTAACCTCTACTGTGGGTAAAATCCTGGAGGGCATTCTAAGGGATGCTATACTGGAGTATCTGAAGAGGAATAACCTCATGACCCAGTATCAGCACGGGTTTACTAGGGACCGTTCATGTCAGACTAATTTGATCAGTTTCTATGAAGAGGTAAGTTCCGGACTGGACAAAGGGAACCCAGTAGATGTAGTGTATAAGGACTTTTCAAAAGCTTTTGATACGGTGCCACACAAAAGGTTGATACATAAAATGAGAATAATGGGGATAGGGGAAAATATGTGTAAGTGGGTTGAGAGCTGGCTCAGGGATAGGAAACAAAGGGTGGTTATTAATGGAGCACACTCGGACTGGGTAGCGGTTAGCAGTGGGGTACCACAGGGGTCTGTATTGGGCCCTCTTCTTTTTAACATACGGTATTTATTAATGACCTTGTAGGGGGCATTCAGAGTAGAATTTCAATATTTGCAGATGACACTAAACTCTGCAGGATAATCAATACAGGGGAGGACAATTTTATATCACAGGATGATTTATGTAAACTAGAAGCTTGGGCTGATAAATGGCAAATGAGCTTTAATGGGGATAAATGTAAGGTCATGCACTTGGGTAGAAGTAATAAGATGTATAACTAGGTGCTTAATTCTAAAACTCTGGGCAAAACCGTCAATGAAAAAGACCTATGCAGAATGAATAGTAAAAAGATCTAATGTTAAAAATATTAAAAAAAATAAAAAATAGTTATATACTCACCGTCCGTTGGCCCCCGGATCGAAGCGGTTACCGACGCTCCTCGTGACGCCCCGGTGACCGCTCCATGCATTGCGGTCTCACGAGATGATGACGTGCAGTCTTGCGAGACCGCAATGCACTCTTCAGACCGGAGCGCGCGAGGAGCATCGGTAACTGCTTCGATCCAGGGGCCAACGGAGGGTGAATATATCACTATTTTTTACTTTAATTCTTTTTTTTTTTTTTTTTTACAGGGATATAATTCCCACATTGCTATAGACTGCGTGGGCTGTGCAATATACTACGTGGGCTGTGCAATATACTACGTGGGCTGGGCAATATACTACGTGGGCTGCGCAATGTACTGCGTGGGCTGCACAATGTACTGCGTGGGCTGTGCAATGTACTGCGTGGGCTGCGCAATGTACTGCGTGGGCTGCGCAATGTACTGCGTGGGCTGGGCAATATACTGCGTGGGCTGGGCAATATACTACGTGGGCTGTGCTTTAAAATATGCATACATATTCTAGAATACCCGATGCGGTAGAATCGGGCCACCATCTAGTGTATATATATATATATACACACACACACACACACATATACGGTATATATAAATTTGTGTGTGAAAATGCAGCCATTTCTATGGCACTTGTGACATGTGGAGGTGGGTACCTGATAAATATAAAGATGGCTTTGCGATAAGAGACGCCGTCTATATGCCGATAGTAGTCCAGGAAAGGCTTGATGGCGTCGATAAGACCAGGGTGGAGTTTTTCCATTTCATCAAATATAAATATGGAGCGAGCACATTTACTGGTGTTTCCTCGAATCCATGACTGCAGCTGGTCCTGAGGGAGAATGTCAATTAAGCGGGCTGTCCAGTTAAAACAAGTCATCACCTCTACACAGGACCGATCAGTTGAAAGGGGTAATTATTTCCCAATTCTAAAGTGGACCAACAATTCAGATGCACAAACACTAATACATTTATTATTTATAGGGCTGCCAAGAAAAAGCGGGGCACAGCAGCCCAATAAGAAATTAATGGAGTGGTAGAGGGGTATTAGCATCTCAGACTTGTCTATTAATTTAAAAAAACAACAACTTTTAATTAAAAACGACTTTCTAGGCAGTAAAACGAGTGCCCACAAATGCCCCTTTGTGACTGGAGGATCGGTGTGCATACCTTATACAGGGCGATCAGGCTGTCGTGGGGAAAGTGCAGGGTGGAAACAAAGAGATGGACGAATTTACTTTCCTCTCCTAAATCATAAACATTCTCGGTGATAATTTTGGTTACAAGGTTCTTGCCGGTTCCAGTGGAGCCATACAGGAGTAATGCCAGGGGCTTCCTGGGGTTCTCATTGCTCATATATCTGGTCACTGACTTGTAGATGATCTCATGTGCCAGATGCTGTCCGAAAAGTTTCTCTGTCAAGTCATCTTCGAAGGCTGAAAGGGGAAGAAAAATCCAAAATTTATCCCGTCTTGCAGCCTGCAGCCTGTACCATATAATAGAACAGCATTCACCATATTTGAGGCTTCAGAGCTGAAATCTCTCAGTGCAGCTTGCTATTTTGCAGATAAATTGTATTCTGGGAAATGTAGTCTGTAGCAGAGACTCTGCAGTATATTTGGGGAAGATTTCCCAATGTATTGCACCATATAAGCATTCAGGGCAAGGGGCATGCAGCACTCAGAGGGTCCAATGCACTTTTGTACAGTATAAAGCACAATGACATATCAAGGGTATGTAACAATTCCACTACTTTTTGTGTTAGCTACAGTTAAACTGGTAGATGCCAATCTAGTACCCAGACCAACTATTATGGCTGTTCATACATATTTAAAAATTAACCTTTAATAAATCCATTAAAATGAGACCACAAAAGACTAAATTTATAACCCAAAATAGCTAAAATCATGCGAACACAAACCACCAAACTATTGTATACGGTAACTTGGATATTAATGATGCTTAAATCTCTCTGTGCATATGAATCCTACCAGACCAATACTTACAGTAACACGAATAGGCAAATGGCTGACAGGTCTCCTTTCTAAAACCTTAGCAGACAGTATATATTATTCCTATTAACGACAATTGGAATACTCTCACCACATTACTGGGTGCACCCGGAATCATCAGGAGAATTTAGTCACGGGAATGAGTTCCTTATCTCCTTCCCGAACCTCTGCTACGTTTCGCCTGTATGACTGTGCCGGATGATTCCGATCACGATGAAACGCGTTGAGAGGAATTGAGGGCACCCGTTGTGTTGGAACCTCAAACCAAAAATGTGAGTATTTACCCACATGAATGGATCCGTCGGAGGGGGTGCACCCAGTAATAAGGTGAGAGTGTTCCAATTATCGTTAATAGGAATAATATATACTGCCTGCCAAGGCTTTAGAAAGGAGACCTGTCAGCTAATTGCCTATTTGTATAAATCATTTTTATTGGTCACAGCAATAAAGAATCAAGGTAAATAATACAAACTGGTAAATCTGTGCAATGATAGGCATAGTAACATAGTAACATAGTTAGTAAGGCCGAAAAAAGACATTTGTCCATCCAGTTCAGCCTATATTCCATCATAATAAATTCCCAGATCTACGTCCTTCTATAGAACCTAATAATTGTATGATACAATATTGTTCTGCTCCAGGAAGACATCCAGGCCTCTCTTGAACCCCTCGACTGAGTTTGCCATCACCACCTCCTCAGGCAAGCAATTCCAGATTCTCACTGCCCTAACAGTAAAGAATCCTCTTCTATGTTGGTGGAAAAACCTTCTCTCCTCCAGAATCGCAGCTGACATCCGGCACTATGTGCCAGGAGCGGTCACGGACCGCTCCCAGCACATTAACCCCCGGCACACTGCGATCAAAGATGATCGCGGTGTGTCGGCGGTGCAGGGAAGCATCGCGCAGGGAGGGGGCTCCCTGCGTGCTTCCCTGAGACGATCGGTACACGGTGACGTACTCACCGTGTACCGAGCGTCTTCTCCCTGCAGTCCCCGGATCCAAAATGGCCGCGGGGCTGCATCCGGGTCCTGCAGGGGGCACTTCCGGGTCAGGATCAGGCTGCAGCTGCAGCTCTAATCCTGCCCGGCTGTATGTAAGATCACCGATCTGACAGAGTGCTGTGCACACTGTCAGATCGGTGATCTGTGATGTCCCCCCCGGGACAAAGTGAAAAAGTAAAAAAAAAAATTTCCACACGTGTAAAAAAAAAAAAATTCCTAAATAAAGAAGAAAAAAAAAAAAATATTATTCCCATAAATACATTTCTTTATCTAAAAAAAAACCAAAAAAACAATAAAAGTACACATATTTAGTATTGCCGCGTCCGTAACGACCCGACCTATAAAACTGGCCCACTAGTTAACCCCTTCAGTGAACACCGTAAGAAAAAAAGAAAAAAAACGAGCCAAAAAACAACGCTTTATTATCATAACGCTAAACAAAAAGTGGAATAACACGCGATCAAAAAGACGGATATAAATAACCATGGTACCGCTGAAAACGTCATCTTGTCCCGCAAAAAAAGAGCCGCCATATAGCATCATAACCAAAAAAATAAAAAAGTTATAGTCCTCAAAATAAAGCGATGCCAAAATAATTATTTTTTCTATAAAATAGCTTTTATCGTATAAAAGCGCCAAAACATTAAAAAAAATTATATAAATGAGATATCGCTGTAATCGTACTGACCCGAAGAATAAAACTGCTTTATCAATTTTACCAAACGCGGAACGGTATAAACGCCTCCCCCAAAAGAAATTCATGAATAGCTAGTTTTTGGTCATTCTGCCTCACAAAAAATCGGAATAAAAAGCGATCAAAAACTGTCACGTGTCCGAAAATGTAACCGATAAAAACTTCAACTCGTCCCGCAAAAAACAAGACCTCACATGACTCTGTGGACCAAAATATGGAAAAATTATAGATCTCAAAATGTGGAGACGCAAAAACTTTTTTGCTATAAAAAGCGTCTTTTAGTGTGTGACGGCTGCCAATCATAAAAATCCGATATAAAAAAACGCTATAAAAGTAAATCAAACCCCCCTTCATCACCCCCTTAGTTAGGCTAGGTTTACATTGCGTTAATGGGTTTACAATTAACGCCGTGCAACGGGTCCGTTAGCACACCCATTGACAGCAATGTGATTTTCGGGTCCGAGGTCCGATCCCCGATCTTCCAGAGCTGGGACGTTAACGCGACCACTAAACACGACACCTAAAAAGATATTGCATTAGCGCAATCCGCTAGCGCTAAACAGATTTCCCTAACGCAATGTGAACCTAGCCTTAGGGAAAAATAATAAAATTTAAAAAAATGTATTTATTTCCATTTTCCCATTAGTGTTAGGGCTAGGGTTAGGGCTAGGGTTAGGGCTAGGGTTAGGATTACATTTACGGTTGGGATTAGGGTTGGGATTAGAATTAGGGGTGTGTCGGGGTTAGGTGTGTGGTTAGGGTTACAGTTGGGATTAGGGTTAGGGGTGCGTGTGTGGTTAGGGTTACAGTTGGGATTAGGGTTAGGGGTGCGTTTGGATTAGGGTTTCAGTTATAATTGGGGAGTTTCCACTGTTCAGGCACATCAGGGGCTCTCCAAACGTGACATGGCGTCCGATCTCAATTCCAGCCAATTCTGCATTGAATAAGTAAAACAGTGCTCCTTCACTTCCGAGCTCTCCCGTGCGCCCAAACAGGGGTTTACCCCAACATATGGGGTATCATCGTACTCGAGACAAATTGGACAACAACTTTTTGGGTCCAAGTTCTCTTGTTATCCTTGGGAAAATAAAAATTTGGGGGGCTAAAAATCATTTTTGTGGGGAAAAAAAAGGATTTTTTATTTTCACGGCTCTGCGTTGTAAACTGTAGTGAAACACTTAGGGGTTCAAAGTTCTCACAACACATCTAGATAAGTTCCTTGGGAAGTCTAGTTTCTAATATGGGGTCACTTGTGGGGGGTTTGTACTGTTTGGGTACATCAGGGGCTCTGCAAATGCAACGTGACGCCTGCAGACCAATCCATCTAAGTCTGCATTCCAAATGGCGCTCCTTCCCTTCCGAGCTCTGCTATGCGCCCAAACAGTGGTTGCCCCCCACATATGGGGTATCAGCGTACTCAGAACAAATTGGACAACAACTTTTGGGGTCCAATTTATTCTGTTACTATTGTAAAAATACAATGCTGGGGGCTAAAAAATCATTTTTGTGAAAAAAAAAAAGAATTTTTATTTTCACGGCTCTGCGTTATAAACTGTAGTGAAACACTTAGGGGTTCAAAGTTCTCACAACACATCTAGATAAGTTTCTTGGGAGGTCTAGTTTCTAATATGGGGTCACTTGTGAGGGGTTTGTACTGTTTGGGTACATCAGTGTCTCTGCAAGTGCAACGTGACTCCTGCAGACCAATCCATCTAAGTCTGCATTCCAAATGGCGCTCCTTCCCTTCCGAGCTCTGCCATGCGCCCAAACAGTGGTTCCCCCCCACATATTGGGTATCAGCGTACTCAGGACAAATTGGACAACAACTTTTGGGGTCCAATTTATTCTGTTACCCTTGTGAAAATACAAAACTGGGGGCTAAAAAATAATTTTTGCGAAAAAAAAAAATATATATTTTAATGGCTCTGCGTTATAAACTGTAGTGAAACACTTGGGGGTTCAAAGCTCTCAAAACACATCTAGATAAGTTCCTTAGGGGGGTCTAGTTTCCAAAATGGTGTCACTTGTGGGGGGTTTTAATGTTTAGGCACATCAGGGGCTCTCCAAACCAACATGGCGTCCCATCTTAATTCCAGTCAATTTTGCATTGAAAAGTCAAATGGCGCTCCTTCCCTTCCGAGCTCTGCTATGCGCCCAAAAAGTGATTTACCCCCACATATGGGGTATCGTCGCACTCAGGACAAATTGCACAACAACTTTTGTGGTCTAATTTCTTCTCTTACCCTTGGGAAAATAAAAAATTGGTGGCGAAAAGATCATTTTTGTGAAAAAATATGATTTTTTATTTTTACGGCTCTGCATTATAAACTTCTGTGAAGCAATTGGTCGGTCAAAGTGGTCACCACAGATCTAGATAAGTTCCTTAGGGGGTCTACTTTCCAAAATGGTGTCACTTGTGGGGGGTTTCAATGTTTAGGCACATGAGGGGCTCTCCAAACGCAACATGGCGTCCCATCTCAATTCCTGTCAATTTTGCATTGAAAAGTCTAATGGCGCTCCTTTCCTTCCGAGCTCTGCCATGCGCCCAAACAGTGGTTTACCCCCACATATGGGGTATCAGCGTACTCAGTACAGATTGTACAACAACGTTTAGCATCCATTTTATCCTGTTACCCTTGGTAAAATAAAACAAATTGGAGCGGAAATAAATTTTGTGTGAAAAAAAGTTAAATATTCATTTTTATTTAAACATTCCAAAAATTCCTGTGAAACCCCTGAAGGGTTAATAAACTTCTTGAATGTGGTTTTGAGCACCTTGAGGGGTGCAGTTTTTAGAATGGTGTCACACTTGGGTATTTTCTATCATATAGACCCCTCAAAATGACTTCAAATGAGATGTGGTACCTAAAAAAAATGGTGTTGTAAAAATGAGAAATTGCTGGTCAACTTTTAACCCTTATAACTCCCTAACAAAAAAAAATTTTGGTTCCAAAATTGTGCTGATGTAAAGTAGACATGTGGGAAATGTTACTTATTAAGTATTTTGCGTGACATATCTCTGTGATTTAAGGGCATAAAAATTTAAAGTTGGAAAATTGCGAAATGTTCTAAATTTTCGCCAAATTTCCGTTTTTTTCACAAATAAACGCAAGTTATATCGAATAAATGTTACCACTAAAATGAAGTACAATATGTCACGAGAAAACAATGTCAGAATCGCCAAGATCCGTTGAAGCGTTCCAGAGTTATAACCTCATAAAGGGACAGTGGTCAGAATTGTAAAAATTGGCCCGGTCATTAACGTGCAAACCACCCTCGGGGCTTAAGGGGTTAAGTCTTATAATTTAACTTTCTGATTAATAATGCTGTTGGTTATCCGAGATTATGAGGTGTTAACAATAAAGAACAGCCGGGATAGTTGGTAACCATTGTTAAATTCCTTTGTAGTCATTTAAAAGTACAATATACAATCAATCTGGATATGAGGAAGACAAACATAGAAAGTAAGAAAGGGGAAAGAAAAGGGGTAGAAAGAAGAAGAGAGGAATGGATGAGGGTGTGGGGAATTCAGGGAAGGAGTGTAGCTGCCCCCGTACCCTAGCGGACAGAACGCATGCCGAGAAACGGCCCGGAAGTACACAAAAATAAGCTACATAATGCAGCGGGTTCTGGAAACCCAGAGATCTAGTTCAGGAGTTTCCCTAAAAGCGATCCAGGGGGCCCATATGTTGTAGTTTTTTTCTACATTACCTGGTAACTGGTTCATCAGCTGCTCCATTCTAAAAATGTTATTAAAGGGAACCTGTCACCCCGTTTTTTGAGATTGAGATATAAATACTGTTAAATAGGGCCTGTGCTGTGCGTTACTATGGTGTATGTAGTGTACCCTGATTCCCCATGTATGCCGAGAAATACATTACCAAAGTTGGCGTTTTCGCCTGTCAATCAGGCTCGTCTGGTCAGGTGGGCGTGTTCACAGCGTTCTTTTCTTCCCCAGGTTTCCGTTGGTGGCGTAGTGGTGTGCGCATGTCCAAGGTCCGGATTCCCTGTGCCCACGTGAAGACACAGCGCGCGATCTGCGCTGTCATTCCTTTCATCGGTGCGGGCGGCCATCTTCCTGGGGCCGCGCGTGCGCAGATGTAGTGCTCTGCTGCACGGGGCTTCAGGAAAATGGCCGCGGGATGCCGCGCGTGCGCAGAAGAGATCGCGGCGGCCATTTTCCCAAAGCCGAGTTTGCATCTCGGCTTTGGGAAAATGGCCGCCGCGATCTCTTCTGCGCACGCGCGGCATCCCGCAGCCATTTTCCTGAAGCCCCGTGCAGCAGAGCACTACATCTGCGCACGCGCGGCCCCAGGAAGATGGCCGCCCGCACCGATGAAAGGAATGACAGCGCAGATCGCGCGCTGTGTCTTCACGTGGGCACAGGGAATCCGGACCTTGGACATGCGCACACCACTACGCCACCAACGGAAACCTGGGGAAGAAAAGAACGCTGTGAACACGCCCACCTGACCAGACCAGCCTGATTGACAGGCGAAAACGCCGACTTTGGTAATGTATTTCTCGGCATACATGGGGAATCAGGGTACACTACATACACTATAGTAACGCACAGCGCAGGCCCTATTTAACAGTATTTATATCTCAATCTCAAAAAACGGGGTGACAGGTTCCCTTTAAGTTCTGCCACAAATTCTGTACGGGAAGGAAATTTTTGTTTCCAAAACCGTGGAATTAGATTCCTGACTGCGGTAAGAAAGTGTCTGAGGATTCCCCTCTTGAACCTAGATATCGACAAGTCACATAAAGACAATAATGCTAGACTTGCTGAAGGTTGGATCCGTGTGATAGACAAGCTAATTGCCTATTTGTGATAAGTATCGGTCTGGTAGGATTCGTATGCACAGAGAGATTAAAGCAACATTAATATCCAAGTTACCGTATACAATAGTTAGGTGGCATGTGTTCGCATGATTTTAGCTATTTTGGGTTAGGTGCTTTTTTGTGGTCTCATTTTAATGGATTTATTAAAGGTTAATTTTTAAATATGTATGAACAGCCATAATAGTTTGTCCTGGTACTAGACTGGCATCTGCCAATTAAGCTGTAGCTAATACAAAAAGTAGTGGAATTGTTATATACCCTTGCTACTGCATTATCTATCGTTACATACCATTGCTACTGCATTATCTATCGTTACATACCATTGCTACTGCATTATCTATCGTTATATACCATTGCTACTGCATTATCTATCGTTACATACCCTTGCTGCTGCGTTATCTATCGTTATATATACCCCTGCTACTGCGTTATCTATCGTTACATACCATTGCTGCTGCGTTATCTATCGTTACATACCCTTGCTGCTGCGTTATCTATCGTTACATACCCTTGCTGCTGAGTTATCTATCGTTACATACCCTTGCTGCTGCGTTATCTATCGTTATATACCCTTGCTGCTGCGTTATCTATCGTTATATACCCTTGCTGCTGCGTTATCTATCGTTATATATACCCTTGCTGCTGCGTTATCTATCGTTATATACCCTTGCTGCTGCATTATCTATCGTTATATATACCCTTGCTGCTGCGTTATCCATCGTTATATACCCTTGCTGCTGCGTTATCTATCGTTATATATACCCTTGCTGCTGCGTTATCTATCGTTATATACCCTTGCTGCTGCGTTATCTATCGTTATATACCCTAGCTACTGCGTTATCTATCGTTACATACCCTTGCTGCTGCGTTATCTATCGTTATATATACCCCTGCTACTGCGTTATCTATCGTTACATACCATTGCTGCTGCGTTATCTATCGTTACATACCCTTGCTGCTGAGTTATCTATCGTTATATACCATTGCTGCTGCGTTATCTATCGTTACATACCCTTGCTGCTGAGTTATCTATCGTTACATACCCTTGCTGCTGAGTTATCTATCGTTACATACCCTTGCTGCTGCGTTATCTATCGTTACATACCCTTGCTGCTGCGTTATCTATCGTTATATACGCTTGCTGCTGAGTTATCTATCGTTATATACCCTTGCTGCTGCGTTATCTATCGTTATATACCCTTGCTGCTGCGTTATCTATCGTTATATACCCTTGCTGCTGCGTTATCTATCGTTATATACCCTTGCTGCTGCGTTATCTATCGTTATCTACCCTTGCTGCTGCGTTATCTATCGTTATCTACCCTTGCTACTGCGTTATCTATCGTTATCTACCCTTGCTACTGCATTATCTATCGCTATATACCCTTGCTGCTGCATTATCTATCGTTATATACCATTGCTACTGCATTATCTATTGTTATATACCCTTGCTACTGCGTTATCTATTGTTACATACCCTTGCTACTGCGTTATCTATCGTTATATACCCTTGCTGCTGCGTTATCTATCGTTATATACCCTTGCTACTGTATTATCTATCGTTACATACCCTTGCTGCTGCATTATCTATCGTTATATACCCTTGCTACTGTATTATCTATCATTATATACCCTTGCTACTGTATTATCTATCGTTATATACCCTTGCTACTGCGTTATCTATTGTTATATACCCTTGCTACTGCTCTTGCTATTGCATAGTATAAAACACAATAACAGGTATACTGCAATAAAAAAAGAAGCACTTGTAACCTTGGACTAGTGAATAGAGCCCTGTAGATATGTTTTATGCTTACACCACACATAGGGCTGAGTCACAGTGTAACCCCCTTAATCCCAGGGGTTCCCCTCTATTAGCCACAGGAAGGTGTCTCCATAAGAAAATGACCCAATGTGCTCATTTGAATGGGGGGGTCTTATAAGATTAGGACACCCCCTCATTTTCCCTAACAAAGGGCCAGATCTGACCTATAAGGCTCCATGATTACAATGGTGCCAGGTTGGTGCCAATGGTTGCCCTGGGGTGGAGATACCCCATCGTGTTGCACATCAGACCTTGCTCTTGCAGTGCAACATGCCATATGCTGGAGGACTATAAATCCCAGCAGATCAGCAGCTGCAGCCCTTGTAACCCTTTATTACCGCATCTAACCTGTGCTATTGAAGGGCTTGTCCACCAGGCAGCACTCCACCAGCCGGCCGCAGTAGAACTTTGGGGAGGACAGGTAGCCTGTAAGAGCGGAGGCGGCTGCTATAGCGAGACCTATGGTGATGGGCTCCAGGGACACGGCGACATGGAGGAGCGGAGATACCAGAAGCAAGAAGAGGAGCCACGTCCCGGACCGAGACCTCCTGACAGCAGCCATGGGAGCAGTGCGGGTGAGCTCTGTGGACTCGCACTACGGTATTTATACAGACCTTCACCCACTATAGATCCGGACTTTCCACCTCCAGACATTCATGGTCCTGACGTAAAAGGAGGGAAATCTGTACGGTGTGGTTTCAGTTTTGATTTTGGATATATCATAATATGAGTCATGGCACTAAGTTAACCATTACACTGCTTTAATTAAAGAAAAAAAAATCATCTACTATTTCATTTGATTTTTTTGCGTTCAAATCTGGAGTCATCTATTGCTGATTTAATCAAATACCTTCTTGGCCATGAAGCTCCTCCTGGGGGGGCGAGGTGTTTGTACTGATATTACACCAGAGGAGGTCTGGACTCTGCAGTTATGGAGTCAGCAGAGTGTTGGTGACTTTTCTGCTCCTCAGCCCCCAGCTCTGTAACATTATGGGGTCTCCACTTCCTGGCTAAGTTGCTGCGGTTCCTTCTGCTTCTCAATAATATCACTCACAGGTGATAGGGAAGATTTAGGAGGGAAGAAATGTCATGAACGGACTTGTTACCCTCTTATTACAGGACCGCGCTGGTATCAGTGATCTCTGCACCACCGGCCGCTCTCTGTCACATGTTAGTAAAGGCAGACGTCATGGTGTGGGGCGGAGGTTATACACTGGGGGGTGATGAGGGGCCAGAGGTTATATACAGAGGGCAAGGGGCTGGAGGTTAGACTCAGTGAAGTCGTGCGGCCCAATACATACTAACATAGTTAGTAAGGCCGAAAAAAGACATTTGTCCATCCAGTTCAGCCTATATTCCATCATAATAAATACCCAGATCTACGTCCTTCTACAGAACCTAATAATTGTATGATACAATATTGTTCTGCTCCAGGAAGACATCCAGGCCTCTCTTGAACCCCTCGACTGAGTTCGCCATCACCACCTCCTCAGGCAAGCAATTCCAGATTCTCACTGCCCTAACAGTAAAGAATCCTCTTCTATGTTGGTGGAAAAACCTTCTCTCCTCCAGACGCAAAGAATGCCCCCTTGTGCCCGTCACCTTCCTTGGTATAAACAGATCCTCAGCGAGATAAGCCGGATTACGTACCGGTAATGCTCTTTTAATGAGTCCACGACAGCACCCCACATGAGAGAGAGGGATCCGCCCATAGGAACAGGAAACCTACAGAATAAAAGGAGGCGGTCCCCTCTCCTCCTCAGTTTAGTTACAGAGTATAAAAAGGGGAACCGCAAAAGTGTTAGTATTCATTCTTATTCAGTCACATAAATTTCTTAACTCTATACAACCATTATTTGTGACCTTAAAGGAAAGAGCTGTGCATAATTTAGGGAGGGTAATACATGGGTGCTGTCGTGGACTCATTAAAAGAGCATTACCGGTACGTAATCCGGCTTTTTACCCTTCGCCACGACAGCACCCCACATGAGAGATTTTCAGAGAGTCATTATTTGGGTGGGATTACTGTATCAAGAACAGCTCTACCAAAGGTCAGATCAGAAGACGTGGACAGATCAAGTCTATAATGGTTGTAGAAGGTAGAAGGTGTAGACCAAGTTGCAGCCTTACATATTAAATGGATCGGTACATCTGCTTGTTCCGCCCAGGAGGAAGCCATGGCTCGTGTTGAGTGCGCTTTTATACCCACTGGAGGAATCTCGCCTTTTGACGTATAGGCCAAGCAGATAGCCTCTCTGATCCACCGAGATATGGTAGCTCTCGTGACCCCATGTCCTTTCTTGTGGCCCTGAAAGGAGATAAACAGAGCCCTACTCTCCCTCCATGTCTGACACCTTTCTATATAAGTCAGGATGGCTCTTCTGACATCTAAGGTGTGGAACTTATGATGTTCTGGAGTTACAGGTGAATCAAAAAAGGAAGGGAGAAATATTTCTTGTGACCTGTGGTAGGTGGACGCTACCTTAGGGAGGTATGAGGGGTCTGGTTTCAGGACTATCCGATCATGAAATATCAGTAAGAAAGGTGGGTCTACTGATAGGGCCTGGATGTCACTAACCCGTCTAGCTGAGGTTAGGGCTACTAGTAAGGCTACTTTATATGTTAGGATTTTTAAAGGTATTGAATCTAATGGTTCAAATGGAGAGCTTGTTAAGGCCTCTAATACTAGATTTAAATCCCACGGAGGTAGACGGGGAATATGGACCGGTTTACTACGTTCACAAGATTTTATGAATCTGGAGATCCACCTATTAGCTGCTATATTGCATCCATATAGGGCTCCTAATGCCGAGACCTGAACTCTTAAGGTATTTACAGATAGTCCTAACTCTCGGCCTTTTTGCAAGAACTCTAGGATAGGTGTGAGTGGAACTTGCTTAGTGAACGGTACCGTGTAGAAGTCTAAAAATTTATTCCATACCCTACTATATATTAGGGTGGTAGATCTTTTCCTGCTCAATAAGAGGGTGTTTACTAGTTCTGTTGAGAACCCTCTGGAACTTAATAGTTGCCTCTCAAATTCCACGCCGTCAAGTGAAGACCTTTCACTTGCGGGTGGAAAAAGGGGCCTTGGTACAGCAGCTCCTTGTCTGATGGGAGGATCCAAGGATCGCATAGGCACATGGTCTGGAGACAAGAGAACCATGGTCTTTTCGGCCAGAATGGTGCAATGAGGATTACTCTTGCCTGTTCCCTCCTGATCTTTCTGATCACTAGAGGAATCAGAGACATTGGAGGAAAGGCATATGCCAGTCTGAACCGCCAAGGATGGTGGAGAGAGTCCAACATATCTGGGTGATCCCTGGTGTTCAGGGAAGCGAACCTTTGTACTTGCCGGTTGTCTCTTGTGGCAAATAGGTCGATTTGTGGTATCCCCCATGCTTCTGTTATCCTTCTGAATATGGATTTGTTTAAGGTCCATTCTCCTTGACGCAACTCGTTTCTGCTGAGGTAGTCTGCCCTGATGTTCTCTACACCTTTGATGTGCAGGGCTGTTAAGGATGTTAGATGAGCCTCTGCCAGCTGAAAGATGTTTGCAGCTATGGTCATCAGACTTCCTGACTTTGTACCACCCTGACGGTTCAAGTATGCCACTGCGGTGGAATTGTCTGAGTAAATTCTTACATTTGTTCCATGAATCTGCGGAAGAAAATGATATAAGGCACATTCTATTGCTTTTAACTCCTTCCAGTTGGAGGAACATATTAATTCTGTCTGATCCCAAGTATTTTGGGCCAGATTGTCTTCCATATGTGCTCCCCACCCAATAGGGCTGGCGTCGGTGGTAATTATTTTAGACGGGTCTATTATCCATGGCACACCTCGTGATAGGTGGTCCATGTCTAGCCACCAGGATAGCGATTCTAAGACATTACTGGAAAGAGTTATTTTACTTTCTAGATAACCGTCTTTCCCCTGAGCCGACAATACTTCGTACTGCAATTGACGGGTATGGAATTGTGCCCAAGGTACAGCAGGGATACATGATGATAATGACCCCAGTAAGGACATGGCCTTCCTTAGTGTCATGTAGGGTTTGCGTATTGCGTCTGATACCTTTGATTGTATAGTCAACCTCTTTGACTGAGGAAGAAAGCATTTCTGACTTACGGAGTCTAGCTGGATTCCTAGAAATGTCTGAACGGTTTCTGGATTCAGCCGAGATTTTTCGAAGTTGACGATCCAACCTAACTCCTGTAGGGACGAGATCGTATTAGATAAACGAGTTTTACATTGAAGTGCAGAGCTTCCTACCACTAGAAAGTCATCTAGGTAGGGTATTATCAAGGTATCTCGTTGGCGTAGATGAGCCATCACTTCTAGTATCACCTTAGTGAAGACGCGGGGAGCCATAGAAAGCCCAAATGGCATTGCAACATATTGAAAGTGACGAACCTTTCCCTCCAGGGTGACTGCTACCCTTAGGTACTGCTGATGTTCGGCATGTATGGGAAGATGGTAATAGGCGTCCTTTAAGTCTATTCCGGCCATGACACACCTAGGGAATAAGAGTTTTATGGTAGAACTAATGGATTCCATTTTGAAGGTATGATTACGCAGGAAAGAATTTAATTTTTTAAGATTTATGATGGTTCTAAATGAACCATCTGGTTTATTAATCAGGAATAAAGGGGAGTAGAACCCTTTCCCTTTTTGATCCTGGGGAACTTCAATCAGGACTTTCTTAGATAGAAGAGATAGGATCTCTATTTCTAGAGCCCTCTGTTGGTCCTGACCTTTTGGAGATGTTATTATGAAGGAATCCCAAGGGATTCGATCAAATTCTAATTTAAGGCCGTATTGCACAATGTCCAGAATCCACTGGCTGGATGTTATCTGTTCCCATTGGGGAAGAAAAAATTTTAATCTGCCGCCTACTTCCTGGTTAGCGGTATTTACGTCTCGGATTATGGGACCCGCTAAAAAAGGCACCTTTTTGCTTTGGGTCCTTCGACTCCCATCGCTCTCTTTGTTCAAGCGGCTTGTTCCTAGTAAAGGGGCGTCTCCTGAAGGCTCTCCTGTAGGATGGAAGATACTGGTTAGGGAAGCCTTTCTTCCTTTCACCTGCTTTATTCAGGAGTTCATCCAGCGTCTTCCCAAAAAGGAACTCACCCTGACAGGGAATCGCACAAAGTTTTGCTTTAGCTTGTGCGTCCCCCTTCCAATTCTTTAGCCAGAGTGCACGCCGGGCTGTGTTGACTAGGCCGGCTGACCTGGCTGCAAGACGTAGCGAGTCCACTGAGGCATCAGCTAGGAATGCTACTGCTTCTTTAATTTGAGGCAATTTCAGCAGGATAGATTCCCTCGAAGTTTTGCCTCTAATCTGTTCCTCCAATTGCTCCGTCCATACTAGTAGAGATCTTGCAGTACAGGTACTAGATATGGCGGGCCTGAACGCCCCCGTATTGACTTCCCATGACCTCTTTAGTAAAGCTTCTGCTTTACGGTCCAGCGGGTCTGTCAGGACCCCTGAATCCTCCACTGGTAGGACCGACTGTTTGGTTGTGGAGGCTACCGCAGCATCAACTTTTGGCACCTTTGACCAGGTGTTTAGGTCTTCATCGCTGAAGGGATAGCGCCTTTTAGAGGATGATGGTAAAAACCCTCTATTCTGCTTGTCCCACTCCTTTTTGACAATATCTTTGATGGTTTGTATGACGGGGAAGGACCTACGTTTCTTCTGTCCTAACCCCGCAAACATTATGTCCTGTGCTGATTTCTTTTCTTTCCCATCTGGGCACCCCATCGTGCTCCTGACAGATTTTATTAAATTGTCCACATTACTGTTGGGAAGACAAAGTCCCCCTTCAGTCTCGGATGAGCTCGGCTGAGATCCCTCTTCGTCTGAAGAAATACATACACCCTCTGACTCCGAACTAACCGGAGACCGGGACCTGCTAGGCTGACGGGTACTGGCGCTACTTGTCTGCGCCAAACCCTGCATCTCTTCTCGGATAATAGCTCTGACATCTGAGGGAGTCATGATATTTTCCTGCCGTAGAGTTTGCATGATACACTCTGCACACAGTTTTTTGGCATAATCATCCGGGAGGGGCTGCGTACATAAAGCACACTCTTTATGCTTAGATTTGTGTGTCCTTTTCTTAGTCTAGAGGAAGGATACAGGAGGAACATATATCAGCATATAGGAAGAGACTCTTTCAAAAACTCACCCAGTGAAGCTGACAGGTACCGGTTCTGGAGGCGGAATTCGTTTGGTGGTAGAACTCTTCTCTGGAGGTCGGCCACCACTCTTTGTGCTGCTCCTCGTGCTTCTCTCCCTGCTGGGAGAGCGCTGTTGCACTGCGGGCAGGTGCGCTTCGTCGGCCGGTGAAGCCATTTCACACACACCGGCCCGACGCTAGCGCTGCATTTTTAAACTTGCCGCCCATTCTCCTGCCTCCCCGGACCAACCCGGAAGTGCTCCCGCGACTTCCGGGTTAGACGCGCCGCTCTCACTCACCATGCGGCCGCCAGAGGCTATTAAGCCGGCCGCTGCAGCGCGCGCGTCCTCACAGTGCCGGCCGGACCTACGGTGACCGGACCCGGACCGTGGATGTTTGGCCAGACGAGGGGGGAGGCTGCAAGCAGGGGCTCCCCCGCCGCTGCTTCTGGTACCGCAGCCCCTGCCGTTCCCACAGAAACCGGCGCAGGCGGGTGCATGGCCCAGGGATCCTCTTCATCTGTAGGTAAGCCGGGTCCCTGTAGGAACAGGAAACCTAAACTGAGGAGGAGAGGGGACCGCCTCCTTTTATTCTGTAGGTTTCCTGTTCCTATGGGCGGATCCCTCTCTCTCATGTGGGGTGCTGTCGTGGCGAAGGGTAAAATTTGTATTGTCCCCTTATATACCGTATTTTCCGCTTTGTAAGACGCACTTTATTTCCCCCAAATTTGGGGGGGAAATGTGGGTGCGTCTAACAAAGCGGATATACCGCTTACCATTACAGGCTGGGAGGAGGGGGTGTCCGCCGCCGCTACCGCCTGCCGCCGCTGTCGTCCGCCGCCACTGCCGGGGTTGTCCGCTGCTGCCCCGGGTGATGCTGAAGGCTCCGGTGCTGCGGGGGGCTCTGGCGACATATTGTGAAAGACCAGAGCCCCCCGGCAGTTCTTCCATGCGTTCCAGTATGACTAATTCCGGGAAAATGGCCGCCGGAATCTCGGGAGATGAGATTTCAGCGCTGAGATCTCATCTCTCGAGATTCCGGCGGCCATTTTCCCGGAGTTAGTTCCAGTATGACTGACTCCGGGAAAATGGCCGCCGGAATCTCGGGAGATGAGATTTCAGCGCTGAGATCTCATCTCTCGAGATTCCGGCGGCCATTTTCCCGGAATTAGTCATACTGGAACGCATGGAAGAACTGCCGGGGGGCTCTGGTCTTTCACAAAATGTCGCCAGAGCCCCCCGCAGCACCGGAGACAGCCCTACAGCACAGGAGCCCCCTGCAGACCCCTCATCCCAGCCTGCAGCAAAGGAGCCCCCTGCAGACCCCTCATCCCAGCCTGCAGCAAAGGAGCCCCCTGCAGACCCCTCATCCCAGGCTGCAGCACAGGAGCCCCCCTGCAGCACAGGAGCCCCCTGCAGACCCCCTCATCCCAGCCTGCAGCAATGCTCCACTCCTGCCTCCGGCAACGAGCCTGGGACCCTGATCCACCACAACCACAACCCCTGGTAAGTAATAAGACGCATGGATTATAAGACGCCCCACCAATTTATTAAAAAATAGTTTTTTCCTATTTTTCTCCTCAAAATTTGGGGTGCGTCTTATAATCCGGAGCGTCTTACAAAGCGAAAAATACGGTACTTATACATGGTTATTAGATCGCCCCTCAGTCGTCTTTTTTCTAGACTAAATAATCCTAATTTCGCTAATCTATCTGGGTATTGTAGTTCTCCCATCCCCTTTATTAATTTTGTTGCCCTCCTTTGTACTCTCTCTAGTTCCATTATATCCTTCCTGAGCACCGGTGCCCAAAACTGGACACAGTACTCCATGTGCGGTCTAACTAGGGATTTGTACAGAGGCAGTATAATGCTCTCATCATGTGTATCCAGACCTCTTTTAATGCACCCCATGATCCTGTTTGCCTTGGCAGCTGCTGCCTGGCACTGGCTGCTCCAGGTAAGTTTATCATTAACTAGGATCCCCAAGTCCTTCTCCCTGTCAGATTTACCCAGTGGTTTCCCGTTCAGTGTGTAAAAAATACATTTTTCCCATACTGTATATACAGTACATACGGGGAAGAGGAGGTGAGATCTGAGGAACGAGGCCCTCCTTTAGTGGTGCCTGTGTGATATACACATTATTTTTCAAATGGAACGTTTGGAAACTACAAGAACCCTCAGTTTTCCATAAAGTGGGGATCCACCAATGGAGCAGCTACAAAGGACTGGCGGACTGAACGCGGCCAGGTGTCACATGATTGCTTCACTGTTTTGCACGCCGAGGCCTGAACCCCAAATAAAAAAAAATCTGCCGGCCCCATGTACTGTATACAACACCGCTCTCCTATGGGGCAGACGGGCCAGACCCTATAGCTAGGCCCACGTATGCTCTTATAATAGCCAGAGTACACATTACTGTATCCAGCCTGGCTGTACGTAATGGCCGAGTAACAACATCGGCTGACATAATTTATTTCTTGTGAATGGGAAATCTTATTACACTGTTACATTCACAGCCTACATTTTTTTTTAAAAAAGATTTTTTTTTAATTATTTTATAACATACAAAACAAAAATCTGGAAATGTCTGGTGAAATTAAAAAAAATAGAACTATATATTTTTGTTCTTAAAATAATATGAAAGCAAGGAGGGAAGGACATATGAAAGCCGAGAAAGTAATGGTGCCCAACCTTTAATAAACACCGGATACAAGGTGACTGTCAACCTATTAACCTAATATTTTTGGTTTTCCTCTTTGTAGTTTATTAAACCATACATACTTCCTGGAAACAATCAGCAAGCAGGCTAAGGGATTTTGGCAATTCCTTTCATGTGCCAGAGAATCATCAGAGCTGTGTGTGAAGGGGGCTGGCTGACAGCTCATTTTAATAACTAAACCAGCCACCTTCAAATCTGTGCATCAGGTTAAGGCCATGTTCACACATTCAGTATTTTACATCAGCATCTGTAAGCCAAAACCAGAAGAGGAATAATGAGAGGGAAAAAGTGTAATGTAAAATACTGACCAAATACTAAACATGGCCTTAATGGGAAGTTGGCTTACTATTTAAAGGAAATCTATCAGCAGGCTTTGCTCTATAATCTGACAACATAATGGAGGTGCAGAGACCCTGATTGATTCTAGTAATGTATCACTTAGGTTACTGGGTGCAGCAGTTCTGCTAGAATCTCCATTTTCTCTGCTACAGCTCCAGCAGAGCTCTGAATGCTGAGCTGGGTATAACCCCACCCACACTACTGATTGTACACAGAAAGCAGCCTGTGCACGCATTATACAGAACTCTACTAATCTCTGGTCGGAACAGGAGGCACGAGACACCTTGTTCTGTAGTGATAATCTCCTGCTGATAAAACTCTGATTATAATGAAACACCAACACAGCTTAGTAAATGACCTTGAATGAATGATGGAATCAGGGTCTCATCCCCTACATCGTGCTGCTCTCAGATTGCGTAAAGAAACCTGCTGACATATTCCATTTAAACGTGCAGTCAGCCAGCACTTTTCTCTGGCTATGCATCAGCGTGGTCAGCCGACCAGCTTCACACACACAGCGCCGATGATGTAAAGACACAGGAAACCTTGTCCTTTGTTGAGCTGGTCCCTGATATGTTCTGATAGGGGCAACTTATTAGATATAAAGTATCGCAGTTTCAGCAATATATCTTGCAATCTTCACCCTTGCCACTAGTCCTTATACGAGATTCATACTTCCTATTCTGTACAGAATCACAGAAAGGATTACAATAAAATGTTTCCTCTGTATACAGTAGAAAGTAAAGCACCCACCATTCACAATAAGTGATGTCACAGCTCACCTCCTCCTCCCTCCTGTACACTGACTGATAACACAGGATCTATCATTCACAATGTGATGACACAGCTCACCTCCTCCTCCTGTACAAGGATCTTTGCTCAGATTAGAGCATGCTCAGATGACACCTTTATACAACCTAACAGGGTCTAAGTCTGTCTATTGCTGCAAAGGTCCTTGTGAAGAACAGGAAGTAGTGGTCTAGTACTAGGCCTGGTGGCAAGAATTTTTTTTTTAACCCCTTTACCTCCAAGGGTGGTTTGCACGTTAATGACCAGGCCAATTTTTACAATTCTGACCACTGTGCCTTTATGAGGTTATAACTCTGGAACGCTTCAACGGATCCCAGTGATTCTGACAATGTTTTCTCGTGACATATTGTACTTCATAATAGTGGTAAAATTTCTTTGATAATACCTGCGTTTATTTGTGAAAAAAACGGAAATTTAGCGAAAATTTCGAAAATTTCACAGTTTTCAAACTTTGAATTTTTATGCAATTAAATCACATAGATATATCACACAAAATACTTAATAAGTAACATTTCCCACATGTCTATTTTACATCAGCACAATTTTGGAACCAAAAATTTTTTTTGTTAGGGAGTTATAAGGGTTAAAAGTTGACCAGCAATTTCTCATTTTTACAACACCATTTTTTTTTTTTTTTTAGGGACCACATCTCATTTGAAGTCATTTTGAGGGGTCTATATGATAGAAAATACCCAAGTGTGACACCATTCTAAAAATTGCACCCCTCAAGGTGCTCAAAATCACATTCAATAAGTTTATTAACCCTTCAGGTGTGTCACAGGAATTTTTGGAATGTTTAAATAAAAATTAACATTTAACTTTTTTTTTCACAAAAAATTTACTTCAGCTCCAATTTGTTTTATTTAACCAAGAGTAACAGGAGAAAATGGACCCAAAAGTTGTTGTACAATTTGTCCTGAGTACCCCGATACCCGATATGTAGGGGTAAACCACTGTTTGGGCGCATGACAGAGCTTGGAAGCGAAGGAGTGCAGTTTGACTTTTCAATGCAAAATTGACTGGAATTGAGATTGGACGCCATGTTGCGTTTGGAGAGCCACTGATGTGCCTAAACATTGAAACCCCCCACAAGTGACACCATTTTGGAAAGTAGACCCCCTAAGGAACTTATCTAGAGGTGTGGTGAGCACTTTGACCCACCAAGTGCTTCACAGAAGTTTATAATGCAAAGCCGTAAAAATAAAAAAAAACTTTTTTCCCACAAACATTATTTTTTAGCCCGAAGTTTTGTATTTTTCCAAGGGTAACAGGAGAAATTGGACCCCAAAAGTTGTTGTCCAATTTGTCCTGAGTACGCTGATACACCATATGTGGGGGGGAACCACCGTTTGGGCACATGGCAGAGCTCGGAAGGGAAGGAGCGCCATTTGGAATGCAGACTTAGGCTGCCGTTACACTATCAGTATTTGGTCAGTATTTTACATCAGTATTTGTAGCCAAAACCAGGAGCGGGTGATAAATACAGAAGTGGAGCATATGTTTCTATTATACTTTTCCTCTAATTGTTCCACTCCTGGTTTTGGCTACAAATACTGATGTAAAATACTGACCAAATACTGATAGTGCGACACTGGCCTTGGATGGAATGGTCTGCAGGCGTCACATTGCAGAGCCCCTAATGTACCTAAACAGTAGAAACCCCCCACAAGTGACCCCATACTGGAAACTAGACCCCTCAAGGAACTTATCTAGATGTGTTGTGACAGCTTTGAACCCCAAGTTTTTCACTACAGTTTATAACGCAGAGCCGTGCAAATAAAAAATATTTTTTTTTCCACAAAAATTATTTTTTAGCCCCCAGTTTTGTATTTTCCCAAGGGTAACAGGAGAAATTGGACCCCAAAAGTTGTTGTCCAATGTGTCCTGAGTACGCTGATACCCCATATGTTGGGGTAAACCCCTGTTTGGGCACACGGGAGAGCTCGGAAGGGAAGGAGCACTGTTTTACTTTTTCAACCCAGAATTGACTGGAATTGAGATTGGACGCCATGTCGCGTTTGAAGAGCCCCTGATGTGTCTAAACAGTGGAAACCCCCCAATTATAACTGAAACCCTAATCCCAACGGTAAATGTAATCCAAACCCTAACTGTAGCCCCAAACCTAACTGTAGCCTTAACCCTAGCCTAACCCTAGCCCTAGCGGGAAAATGGAAATAAATACATTTTTTTAATTTTTCCCTAACTAAGGGGGTAATGAAGGGGGGTTTGATTTACTTTTATAGCGTTTTTTTTTAGGGGATTTTTATGATTGGCAGCCGTCACACACTGAAAGACGCTTTTTATTGCAAAAAAAATTTTTTGCGTTACCACATTTTGAGAGCTATAATTTTTCCATATTTTGGTCCACAGAGTCATGTGAGGTCTTGTTTTTTGCGGGACGAGTTGACGTTTTTATTGGTAACATTTTCGGGCACGTGACATTTTTTGATCGCTTTTTATTCCGATTTTTGTGAGGCAGAATGACCAAAAACCAGCTATTCATGAATTTCTTTTGGGGGAGGCGTTTATACCGTTCCGCGTTTGGTAAAATTGATAAAGCAGTTTTATTCTTCGGGTCAGTACGATTACAGCGATACCTCATTTATATCATTTTTTTATGTTTTGGCGCTTTTATACGACAAAAACTATTTTATAGAAAAAAAATAATTATTTTTGCATCGCTTTATTCTGAGGACTATACCTTTTTTAATTTTTTGCTGATGATGCTGTATGGCGGCTCGTTTTTTGCAGGACAAGATGACGTTTTCAGCGGTACCATGGTTATTTATATCCGTCTTTTGGATCGCGTGTTATTCCACTTTTAATTTGGCGGTATGATAATAAAGCTTTGTTTTTTGCCTCTTTTTTTTTTTACGGTGTTCACTGAAGGGGTTAACTAGTGATATAGTTTTATAGGTGGGGTCGTTACGGACGCGGCGATACTAAATATGTGTGCTTTTATTGTTTGTTTTTTTTTTTAATTTAGATAAAGAAATGTATTTATAGGAACAATATTTTTTCTTTGGGGGGGTGAGGGGATTTAAAAAAAATTTTTTTTACACATTGGATTATTTTATTTTTTACACTATAACATTGCCCCGGGAAAGGGGGAGGGGGTGGGGGACATCATGTTATAGTGTAAGATCGCTGTTCTGACACTTTGCTGTGCACTGTGTCAGATCAGCGATCTGACGTGCACTTTTCTTATGCTTCCCGTCGCCTGCTCTGAGCAGGCGCAGTGAAGCCACCTCCCTGCAGGACCCGGATGCCGCGGCCATCTTGGATCCGGGCCTGCAAGGAGGAGGAGGTAAGAGACCCTCGCAGCAACGCGATCACATCGCGTTGCTGCGGGGGTCTCAGGGAAGCCCGCAGGGAGCCCCCTCCCTGCGCGATGCTTCCCTATACCGCCGGCACACCGCGATCATGTTTTATCGCAGTGTGCCAGGGTTAATGTGCCGGGGGCGGTCCGTGACCGCTCCTGGCACATAGTGCCGGATGTCAGCTGCGATAGGCAGCTGACAATCGGCCGCGCTCCCCCCGTGAGCGCGGCCAATCGCGCTGGATGTACTATTCCTTCCTTGGGAATTAGGGCCCACCCCACATGGACGGAATAATACGTCCAATGTCAGAAAGGGGTTAAACAATAGGTCATTTTCTGATGGCACATTACCTTTAATTTGTTAAAACTGTCATATCCCTTTAAGCTAACCAGTGCCATTACGTTTGCATCCAGATACCCATTTACTGTAAATAATACATCTGAGAAAGTGTCTGAAAAGGAAGTCACTGAACAGTCATGAAACCCAATCAGGGAGCACAGAAAAGGTTTACAAAATCACCAGGACTAATTTTCTAAAAGCACTGTCTGATACATCATTGGTCACGCACACCGCTCTGTTCGCCGTTTCCTTACGTCACCGCTCACAGGATTTACCCACCGGGGTCACGAGATGACCAACTTCTCTTCCTGCAGCGGCAGTGAGGACCTGGGACCCCAGTCCTGTACACAGGGGTCCGCACATGCTCAGTACCTCTCCATTCACACACTGAACGTTGGGATCTCTGCTCTCATGGTGGTTTATGACAGTCCTAACCCCAGCTGTGACATGGTGCTATATACCTGGTCTGGAGGCCATCAGGGCATGCTAGGAGTTGTAGTTTTGCAACAGCCGTAAAGCGATAGGTTGGCGGACCAATGACTTAGACGAGACGCAGCAGACGTGGATGAAAACACTAATTCATGTAGATAATTATTAATTCTTCACGTAGAAATCGGGTCCATCATGACATAATATATACATCGTCTTCATCAAAGTGATTATCTTACTGTAAAAACTGGCAGACCATTGCCTGGGGGTCTGCGCCCAAAGTTTACGTCCGATACAGGACGCCGAAGGCCACAGGGTATGTGTCTAACGAGTTCATTCAGAAGGCGGGAAAAACAGACCGCTGCCCGGCTCGTAGGGCAAGGAGCGGAGGCCGCCAGTCTGAGGGATGCATACGTCATAGGAAAAGATCCAGCTTGGTGGACACAGTTTTGCAGCCCTTTACAGAGTAAACTTTTTCCCCAGAGGGGTAATAGGTCATGTCTTTGGTGATGGCAACCATGGTCTCTTCATCCGCCACAAAGCCGCGACGTTCCAGCTCCGCCTTCACGCACAGCTTCACATGCTGGAACTCCATGGGGAAGAACGGCACAAAGACGTCAATCAGGTTTTTATCTATCAGGCTGCTGTGCCAGTAACCACCTAAAAGCAGAGACGGATGGGAGACTTAGTAACAATACCATTACAAAAAATACATAAATATTATTTTATGGCATTCAGCTGAAGAGGACAGTCAGCTGCTGTCCGCCCACAATGCTGAAAACACTCCCACTCATCACGATTGGCTGAGATCAGGTAACTGACAGACAGCAGGTCGCCAAACTCCTCCCACATATCCTTTCCAGCTGGATGCCAGACATAGAAGACAACCCGCTAATCTCTCTTCCTGAAGGCCTGGATTAGAAAGTGAAATCTTGCTTCTGGGTCACACGTCATACTCACTGTCTTTCTTGTTGAACGCAGACAAATATACATCTCTTTCTACGTCAGATAATTTGATTTCCTCTCTATTTCTTCCAGCTCTCCAGAACTTTAGAGATAATTCTGTGATCTTCTCTCCTCCGGCATTACTGGTATATAAAACATACAGGGAAGAAAATATATATATATATATATATATATATATATATATATATATATATATATATATATATATATATATATATATATAACCCATAAAAATCAATAGGCTTTGACTGATTTTAATACTACTAGGGTCCTTTAAGGGAATCTGTCTGCCCAAAATGGCTGTTCAAACCAAGCACAGGCCCTTGGTGCATCGTTGGTGGGAGATATTATCAGCCTCTGATGTGGACGTGAATGGTAATAGATAACTCCTTTAAGAGTTAGGCCTGTTTGGGACTTAAAGGGGTTTTCCAATTGAGATCGGAGCAGGGTTTTGTTTAGAAGTAAAGTAGGGATATAGACATTCACCTGAGGAAAATGAACATGGCCTTCCTGTACGATACTCCATCCACGTGCTCGTAGTAATCCAGGAAAGGCTTGATGGCGTCAATCAGGCCGGGGTGCATTTTATCAATCTCATCGAAGATGAAGACAGAGCGCTCGCAGCCCTTCACCGAGTCTTTCACCAAAGCCTGTAACTGGTCCTGTACGGAGGAGGAGAGGAGACGGTCAGTGCACAAAAAAAAAAAAAAAAAAAAAAAAGGGTTTTTTTCCCCCTTTCAAAGACATGGCCATTTTTGCACTTCATTCTTACCATACAAAGGCCCGTTTATGTTTTGTTTTTTAGGACGATTTGTAGTTTTCATTACACCATTTACCAAGTAATGAGAGAAAAAAAAAAAAGTACGTCAAATGGCATGAAAAGGTACAAAAAAAAAAACCGCCACACGACCAAGTCTACCCTCTCCTAGTGTATCCTCACCCATCCCCTGCAGACTGTGAGCCCTCACGGGCAGGGTCCTCCCTCCTTCTGTACCTGTAAGTGCCTTGTTTTTTACTCATGTTTATTGTACTTGTCTATATTTGCCCCTTCTCACATGTAAAGCGCCATGGAATAAATGGCGCTATATAAATGTATAATAATAATAAATAATAATAATAATAATAATAATAAACCACCATCATTGTTTCTCGGGTTTTATTTGCTGTATGATGGACCTGACAACATGAGTCTCCAGGTCAGGACGGCACTAAATTCATATTCAGATTTTTTAATATTATCATCATTTATAAACATACTATTATAGATGCGGTGATACCAAATATGCATTTTTTTTTTTCATTGTTGGATTGGGCAAGGGAGGTGACAAAAATTTATTTTAACCTACTGTTTACATATTTTTAATCCCCTTAGGGGACATGAACCAGTGATTGCTTGATCCTTTGTCCCAATATAATGCTTAAATTCCACTGTCTGAAAATGAAAGCGGCATCTAAAGGGTAAAAGGGCAGCGACTGAAGTCAGGTGCAGGCTGTATAGTGCAGCGGGCATCAGTCATGTATGGAGCGGGCTTAGCTCCCGAGCCTAGTCATTAAAGGGTTAAGAATGAGAGAAATGCATAAATAGCAATCCCCTAACACAACCAGGCCAATGTGAAATGAGGTTCTTAGAGGGGTGTCCAATTTACAACCTAAAATAGAAGGAGTAGAAATCTCTTACCGTTTTTGTCCCCCCAGCATTACAGACAGATCCTGTGTAATCATTGAAGGGGGAGCACATGCCAGCAGGATCAGACTACTGAAGGATTGTTTGTAGTCTGTCGTCAAGGATACAAATAAGTCTGCATAGGAGCTGTATACACAGAACGGTAGACCTATGCCACATCCCATGCAGCCCATTACCTTGTATGTCTGGATTTTATTGGCATGTGGAAAGTGAAATGTGGCCACAATCGTACGCACGCACTTCTTCCTCATGGGCTCCGAGTAGATGTGATTGACCAGGATCTGGCTGACATAGTTCTTGCCCGTCCCGGTCCATCCGTGTAAAGAGAGCGCCAGGGGTTTCTTAGGGTTTTCATTGCTCAGGAACCGAGGCACAGCCTTAAGGATCACCTGCTTGGCCAGATGCTGCCCGAATATATGGCTGTCAAAGTCCAACTGCAGAGCTGGAAGATCAGAACATGAAGTAGGTTATAGATTTATTATTATTATTATTATTCGGATTTTTTTTTTTTTTTTTTTAATCAATAAAAATAAGAAATCTGACAATTTTTGGAAATCTGAAGATCAGGAAATCTTTGAAATTAAAAGGTTGTAAAGTATTTAGATAAAAGAACACAGCTAGACTTTCTTAACAAATGGACAATCCCTTTAAAGAAAGTGGCTATATCTCCAGCTGATATTGCCAGGAGCACGTACGGGGACGTGGACATTTCCCGGCAGTAGGACAGCTCGGAGGTAGACTCTGCCCGCTCTAATCAGCCTAAGGTCTCATTCAGACGTTAGTTCTGGGATGGGATTTTTTTTGCATAAGAGAAAGCAAAATGGACCATTTTTTTTTTTAGTGCAGGTGCAAAATTTTAAATAAAGAAGAGACACCCAGAGACAGCAGAAGGGATGGAACAAAGCTGAAGACCCCAACCACAGGCCCGCCCGATGCACGAAGATATCAATACAAGGAAACTTCAAACACAGATTAAAGAAAAGCTACAAAACGGATTTCTTCACCTGAGGTACCATCTTAATTAGCATCACAGCGCCAATGTGGCCCAGTCTGTACTTTACATTGTAAAATCCTGCTGACGGATTCTCTTTAAGTACGCTACATTAGATGTGGTGCAGCTGAAAGTTCCTGGGCGTCTTCATCTTGTCCATGGTCTGGAGGTTTTACTTTTTTTTTTTTTTTTACTTCTGACAATGATGTTCCTTAGATTTGGGGGCTGCCTAAAACACAGTAGTGGGGGGCCTGGAAAAATGGATTGTAACCGAGCATCTTTTTGTATTAAAGGTTGTAATTCCCCTTAGCTCCTCCAGGTTTGGGTTGTAGGTGACTATTAGAGGCACCCAGTTGCTTTCTTGTTTAGTTTCATAATGTAGGAGATGATTCCTTGATATTCTGGTGGCTCTTGCAATCTGGTTTTCATTTGTTCTTGGATGGTAGCCTTTATTCAGAAAAGGTCTTTCTGAGGCCACCAAGGTGTTTGTCTCTGTTGGAACATATCTGATGGCCGGACTGTAGACTAGAGTTTTTATGTGTTTGGATGGAAACTCTCCCATCTAAGGTATGTTGGGCGGTCAATTGGCTTCTGGCACAGGGATATATCTATTTAACTGTTCTGTAACTTAATGATGGTGTCCAAAAAAGTGAATATCAGTCCCAGAGTAGTTTAATGTTAAGATGATGGTGGGATGATACTGATTAAAGTGTTGATGGAAGGTCTTCCTGTTGATTAGACTCCAGATTATTAAATATCATCGATGTAACGGTAATAGGCATCATGGGACAAGAGGCCAGAAAGACACCTCCAAGCTTGCCCATGAAAAGATTTGTATGTTGGTGCCATTTTACGTCCCATCGCTGTACCAGTCTCCTGGAAATATATGTGGTTATCGAATACAAAGTAATTGTGGGTGACTGTGGTGAAATAACAGGATTTTTGGTTGCTTACCGTAAAATCTGTTTCTTGGAGCCTCCATTGGGGGACACAGGAACCATGGGTGTATGCTGCTGCCACTAGGAGGCTGACACTATGCACAAAAAAAGTTAGCTCCTCCTCTGCAGTGTACACCCCACCGACTGGCATTATACGCTTCAGTTAGTGAGAAAGCAGTAGGAGATAAATAACAAGGTTGAAAAACCATAACCACAAACTTGAGAACTGTAAACGTGAGAACAGTCATAGAACATAGAACAACAGGAACTGAGAAACATTGGGAGGGAGCTGTGTCCCCCAATGGAGGCTCCAAGAAACAGATTTTACGGTAAGCAACCAAAAATCCTGTTTTCTTTATCGCCTCTCATTGGGGGACACAGGAACCATGGGACGTCCCAAAGCAGTCCCTAGGGCGGGAAAAACAGACTTCCATCGAGTCAGAGGACTCACCACTGCCACCTGCAAGATCATTCTGCCTAGGCTGGCGTCCGCCGAAGCGTAGGTATGGACCTTGTAAAATTTGGCGAACGTGTGGATGGAAGACCAAGTTGCCGCTTTACAAAGCTGTAGGGCGGAAGCCCTGTGGTGCACCGCCCAGGAGGCGCCGACTGCCCGGGTAGAGTGAGCCTTGATCCCAGGAGGGGGCACTCTGTTCTTGGCCCGGTAAGCCTCCAGAATTGCCATTCTGATCCAGCGAGCAATAGTCGCCTTAGAAGCCGGTTTGCCTCTGCGCGGGACATCAGGAATGACGAAAAGAGAATCCGTCTTCCGGAAAGTGGACGTTCTATCCAGGTAGATCCTCACTGCCCTGACGAGGTCCAGCTTGTTCAACGATCGCTCCAGAGGATGAGTGGGAGCTGGACAAAAGGAAGGTAGAACGATGTCCTCATTGAGGTGGAAGGTGGAAAAACACCTTAGGAAGGAAGGAAGGCAGAGGCCTGAGGACCACCTTGTCCTGGTGGATGACCAAGAACGGAGGACGGCAAGACAGGCCGTCAACTCGGAAACGCGGCGGATAGAAGTGATGGCCACCTCACAAGAAAGGCCACCTTCCAAGATAGGACTGACAGGTGAATCTCCCTCAGGGGCTCAAAGGGGGAAACCATCAGAACGTCCAGCACCAGGTTTAAATCCCATGAATCCACAGGGGCCCTGTACGAAGGGACAGCGTGGGCCACTCGTTGAAGGAAGGTCTTAACCTGTGGTCGGGAAGCTAAAGTCTTCTGAAAAAGAATGGAAAGCGCCGAGACCTGGCCCTTCAGGGAACTAAGAGCCAGGCCAGAATCCAGTCCTGCCTGAAGGAAGGCCAAAACGGAAGGCGGGGAAAAGAACATAGATGAAACGCGGTTGGACTCGCACCAACGGAAGTAAACTTTCCAGGCACGATAGTAGATCCTGGAAGACGAAGGTTTCCGAGCTTGAATCATGGTGAGAATCACCCGGTCCGAAAGGCCGGACGCTCTTAAAACTGCGGTCTCAACAGCCACGCCATAAAACTGAGCGACCGAGAATTTGGGTGGCAGATCGGACCCGGAGACAGCAGATCGGGCCTGTCTGGAAGGCGCCGGGGAGCGTCCGCGAGAAGATTGACGAGCTCCGCGAACCAAGCTCTCCTGGGCCAATCCGGGGCGATCAGAATGACCGGCACCCCTTCCGCTTTGATCTTCTTCAACCGTTTGGAAAGTAATGGAAGGGGTGGGAAAGGTAGGGCAGCACGAACTGTGACCAAGGGAAGGCCAGAGCGTCGATGCCCACTGCAAGAGGATCGCGAGACCTGGAGACGAACTGAGGAACCTTCCTGTTCGTACGACATGCCGTGAAGTCCACATCTGGAGTCCCCCATCGAAGACAAATCTGATGGAAGACTTCCTGGTGCAAGGACCATTCTCCTGCCGCGAGGCCCTCGCAGCTGAGGAAGTCGGCGGCCCAATTGTCCACGCCGGGGGTATGCACCGCGGATATCACCGGAATTGTTGCCTCTGCCCAGAGGAGGATCTTGGATACCTCGAGAAGGGCCAAGGAGCTCCGAGTCCCCCCCTGATGATTGACATAAGCCACAGCCGTGGCGCTGTCCGTCTGGATTTGGATTGGTAGGCCCTTGAGAATCCTTTCCCAGTGTCGGAGGAACAGAAAAAAGGCACGAATCTCGAGGACATTGATCGGCAGAGATGACTCCTGTGCCAACCAACGGCCTCGAACAGTCAGGTGGCGAAATACCGCACCCCAGCCGAGCAGGCTGGCGTCCGTTGTCACCACCTGCCAGAGAACTGGAAGGAAGGACCTGCCCTGAGAGATGAGAGGTGACGTCAGCCACCAGTTAAGAGACCGCTTGGCCCGGAGAGAGAGTCGGATCGGACGATCCAGGGAGAAGACTGACCTGTCCCCCTGGGACAGAATTGCTTGCTGAAGAGGTCGTGAATGAAATTGGGCGAAGGGAATCTCTTCCAATGTTGCTACCATCCTCCCCATAACCTTCATGGCCGAACGGAAGGAGGGAGGCCAACGACCCTGGAGCAAGCATATGTCCCGACGAAGGATGGATCTCTTAGTCTTCGGGAAGAAAGACTTGGTCTGACGAGTGTCGAAGAGCATGCCCAGAAAGATGATGCGCTGATAAGAAATAAGGCAGGACTTCTACCGGTTCACCAGCCACCCGAAACGGCTAGGGTGTCGAGAACGATGGATAGGCTTTCGTGAGCGTGAGAAAAGGATGGAGCCTTGATGAGGATGTCGTCGAGGTATGGAAAACAGAACCAGGCCTCTGACCCTCAAGAAAGCCATCAGCGCCGCCATGATCTTCGTGAAAACTCTTGGAGCGGTTGCAAGCCCGAATGGCAGGGCGATGAACTGAAAGTGGACATGGAGCACCGCAAAGCGCAGGAATCGGTGATGTCCCGGGAATATCGGGACATGGAGATAGGCGTCCTGAATATCTATGGAACACAGAAATTCCTGAGCCTCCATGGAAGCAATTACTGAACGAAGGGATTCTATCCTAAAGTGCTTCAGACGAACTCTCCTGTTCAGTAATTTGAGATCCAGAATGGGACGCACCTTGCCGTCTTTTTCTGGTACCACAAAAAGGTTTAAATAGAAACCTGTGAACCGTTCTTTTTCTGGAAGGGGAACGATTACCCCGGCTTTGAGGAGAGAAGCGATGGATGCGAAGAAGCCCGAAACTAGAGCAGAGTCTCTTGGAGGTCGGGATTCGAAGAAGCGATCCCGGGGAAGAGAAACGAACTCTATCTTGTATCCCGAGGATACAACTTCCATGACCCATGCGTCCTCTACTGAGGAGATCCAGACGTCCCTGAAGAGGAGGAGACGGCCGCCCAGCCTGGGAGGTGTTTTGGGATCTTGCCGAGAGTCATGCCGAGGTGGACCTTCCAGTCCTAAGTCTGGAGGACGACTAGGTTTGGCCTGGGGAAGAAGAGAACTTGTGCCCCCCGATGGCGTCCTTGATGATTTGGTCCAGCTTAGAACCAAAGAGACGAGACCCCTGAAAAGGCAGGCTGGTAAGGGACTTTTTAGAAGACAAATCTGCCTGCCAGGCCTTAAGCCAAACGGTCCAGTGGATGGCAACCGCGTTGCTGGACGCCTGAGCCGCACAAGACGCGGCATCCAGGGAGGCGGAGACCAGATATTCACCTGCATGAGAAATCTGATTGGCAAGTTCCTCCAGCTGTCCGAGTGGAGCCCCGTCCAGAATGCCCTGACGGAGTTGTTGGCCCACTTGGATATTGATTTTGAAACCCAAGTGGAAGCAAAGGTCGGGCAAAGACTTGCTGAGGCCGCTTCAAAGGCTGACTTCGCGAAAGATTCTATGACTATCTTTAGAATCCTTTAGAGATGCTCCGCCGAACAGTGGAAGGACTGTGCTGGTGGACAGTCTGGAAACCGGAGGATCCACCGAAGGGGAAGCCGTCCAATTAGTGGTGAGCTCCGGAGAAAAGGGGTATAAAACGCCAAGTCGCTTTCCTCTCTGAAAGCGTCTGGTCAGGTTCTCCCTTTCTCTGGTCATAATCTCCTTGAATTCCGGGTGAGGAGCGAAAAACCTGGAAGGTGGTTTAGCCTGTCTAAAGTAAACCGCCTGATCTGCGGGTTCCGTAGCGGAATCCTTGATATCACAGGTATGATTTATCGCTCCAATGAGATTCTGAACCATATCCCTCATGGTAGCGATTTGGTTCCAATCCAGCTCCGAAATATCCTCCGAGGGCGCATCAGAGAACGCCTCGCCTGACTCAGGAGAGGAGGATCGGGAGGACGCCGACCGCAGAGGAGGACCATGTGGTGAGATGGAGCGGGAAAAGGACTCAGACCGGCGTTCCTGTCTGGACCTTTTGTGGTTGGCAATGGAGGGCTTGGACGGAGCTTCCTGCGACCCGCTGGTTACTGCGGGGGGCTGCAGGGGGAATCAGTCCAGCACTGACACCAGCGTTTGAGAGACCCGTGTCAGATCCGCCACCGATTGTGACAGAGCGGAAACCCAGACAGGGGTGGGTGCATCGCTCTCGAGCGGAGCAGCCAGGGGAACCTGGGCGGTGTACACAATGGGGTTGCTGAAGGAGTAGGAAGACGAGAGCGGCCCCCTTTAGAGGTAGACATTGTGAAAAAGGTCCCTGAAGAAAATGCCAGAGGGTTAGGGGACAGGAGGGGGCAGAGGGGAGTGTCACTCTGCAGTGCAGCTACTCACGGCAGATGAAAAACGGCATCGGAGGACGCTGTTCGGCTTGATGGGATGGGCCTCCGGTGAGAAGTCCTTTAAGCAGGAGGGTGGTATGGGCTCCTGCCGCAAATTGGACCGATCTGCGGATGTGATCGCGGTATGGCTGTGGCGACAGATGTCTGTGGAGGAGAGGACTCGTGCATGTGAAGGAGTCCCAAGATGGCGCCGGTGGGCGGAGAGAAGGCGGGCCGCAGTGAAAATGTCGGGCGGGAGAAAAGCCCGCCCGATGACAGAAGAAAGGGGGCGGAGTCTGGCACCGGAAGTAGGCCCGGGCAGAAACCGGGGCCTAAATTAGATAGGTGACCGGAGCAGCGCCGCCGCTGAGGAGAGGAGCCTTACAGGCCGCGGAGGGGGGAAGCGGCACGGCAGCTGAGCGGTCGCACCCCGCGGCTGGAGCAGCGCCACCGCAGGCCCAAAGCGGTGTGGTGGCCTGGCAAGACGCCGCGCTGAAGACAGGATGAATGGCCGCTGGAGGAGCGCAGCCGCAGGGACCCAAAGCGATGCGGCGGCTTGGCAAAGCCGCCGCACTGAAGGCAGAGTGAACGGCCGCATACAGCGGCCGGAGCCGGGCAGCCGCAGGCAGTGCGGTGGCCAGAGAAGGCCGCGCTGGTGCAAGGTGGCCGCTGTTAGAGCGGCCGGAACAGCGCGGTCACGTAGTAAGAAGCGGCGCAGTAGTCAGAAAAGGCAGCCGCGCCAAAACAGTGGGCAGGGAGCCCGCAGCCACGGAAGTGGTGCAGCGGCTGAAAGAGATGGGACCAATGCTTGAGGAAAAAGCTTTACCTCTGCCCTGCCGGTAAGATGACCCGCATCTGAAAACCCCTTAAATAAGGCACCCCCTTTTGTGGATATAGGAGGGAAATACTTACCTCAAACATCCCACGCCGGTACTAACCTGGAAGGTATCAGACGTCCAGGGAGCTGATGGACGTCCTCGTCTCCGCAACCGACAGGCTCTGGTAGGCGAGTGGGTGGGGGACGGATGCAGGACCGAACTTCTGAGCACGCTGGTGTGCTAGGCTCTTGGTCCTGCAGAAGGATCTATGAGGATACGGGGTGGCAGTACACACCGTACTCATAGTCCGTATTGTGGGACTACAGGTGTGACTGTTCACCCTGTATCCCTCTGGAAAAACCTGAAAAGAAACGACGCACACTGAGGTAGATAAGGGTCTAATGAAAGACCCGTGTCCACCTCCTACTGACACTAAGCTAAACTGAAGCGTATAATGCCAGTCGGTGGGGTGTACACTGCAGAGGAGGAGCTAACTTTTTTTGTGCATAATGTCAGCCTCCTGGTGGCAGCAGCATACACCCATGGTTCCTGTGTCCCCCAATGAGAGGCGATAAAGAAATGTGTATATATATCTATATGTGTGTTGTGACATATGTCTAGGTTTATATGTGTGACTAGTGATAATGTAACATCTGTCCTGAAGGCAAGTCGCACCTAGGTGTTAATAGGTACTTCCTTGGGACTAGTAGAAATTGTGTCTCCAGATCTCACCAGGAAGTCTAGCTAGGGCCAAGAAGAAAAGTAACATTTGGCACCTCCTAGGTCTTGGAGGGGAGATGCTAATTGCAGCCTGAGGGTATCTATTCCTGAGAACATTTTCACAAGATAAAATAATATATTCATTAGTAGTGCGGCCGTGGCCAATCAAAAAGCCAGCTATTATGATATTAACCCGAGGGGCCGGTCTAGAAACCTGACCTCCAGACCAAAGTTAAAAATTTAGGATGCAGACAGAGAATTGTGTTCACATGATGGGGGCAGCCTGAGAAGCTGGTGTGATTAAATCTACATTCGTCCTACCCTCAGGGAGCAGAAGCAACTACCAGTTAGATAATTCTGTAAGTTCTCCTCTTTATCTTATACTGTTTTGCATAAGTTGTATGTATTTTTATTATCATATTTTTATACCTTTTTCTTATTGTAAGCATTGAACCTTTTGTTATTAAAGTGTAAAACTTTTACAAGTTGAACCTTGAATGTTCTAAAAGAATCCATAGCCTAAGGTGTGTGAGCCTTATGAGTGATAGATTTATTAGTATTATTAGTTCCGGGACTCATCGCCCGTGTATTCGGTGAGTGGTGGCAGCGTGTATGAGCGGGTGTGTGGCTTGGGTCGGTGTGTGATTTATGCTCCCATTACAGCATAGGTCAGAGGTTGAATGCTGGACCGAGAGTGGGAAGATAGAATAACCCTTGCAGGCACAACCCCAAGTCACGTGTGAGAGCAGGCACTTGACGAATAAGTGACACCACGGAGAAGGGATCCGTGACAGTGACGATTTAAGTTTCACCAAGAATTGATGCTGATTCTGTGCATTTTCCATGAAGACTTGTCAGGTATTTACTCCATACTGATGTGTGATATTAAAGTACAAGGATTCCACATCCATGGTGGCCAGGATGGTTCCGTCTGGTAGATAGCCTACTGCTGCTGGCTTATTCCATAGGTCAGTTGTGTCCTGGATGTAGCTATTATTATTATAATAATAATCTTTATTTTTATATAGCGCTAACATATTCCGCAGCGCTTTACATTTTGCACACATTATCATCACTGTCCCCGATGGGGCTCACAATCTAAATTCCCTATCAGTATGTCTTTGGAATGTGGGAGGAAACCGGAGTGCCCGGAGGAAACCCACGCAAGCACGGAGAGAACATACAAACTCTTTGCAGATGTTGTCCTTGGTGGGGTTTGAACCCAGGACTCCAGCGCTGCAAGGCTGCTGTGCTAACCACTGCGCTACCGTGCTGCCCCATTATTATTTACTTATATAGCACCATTGATTCCATGGTGCTGTACATGAGAAGGGGTTACATACAAATTACAGATGGCTGAATTCTTTACCAGAGGTTTAAGAACTTCATCCACCCATCCAGAAACCTGCTCAGTAAGGGTGACCTCACATTAAAGGGAACCTGTCACCCCAAAATGGAAGGTGAGCTAAGCCCACCAGCATGAGGGGCTTATCTACAGCATTCCGGAATGCTGTAGATAAGCCCCCGATGTAACCTGAAAGATGAGAAAAAGAGGTTAGATTATAACCTGGCATGAGTAAGATCTACTGATCGAAACGCGTTGCCGTTTATCCTTCTGCAATCACCTGTACTGTCCATCATATGTAAGGATTATTCTCTTTTAAGATGTTCTTGGATGAATAAAGAAAGAAATTTATCGTTTTACTGGAGCTGGAGTATCTACGTCTTTCTAATTTGCTGAGGTTCGATTATACTCACCCAGGGGCGGTCCCACTGCGGTCCAGTCCGATGGGCGTTGCGGTCCGGGGCCTCCTATCTTCATCAGATGACGTCCTCTTCTGGTCTTCACGTTGCGGCTCCTGCGCAGGCGTACTTTGTCTGCCCTGTTGAAGGCAGAGCAAAGTACTGCAGTGCGCAGGCGGCGGGAAAGGTCAGAGAGGCTCGGCGCCTGCGCACTGTAGTACTTTGCTCTGCCCTCAACAGGGCAGACAAAATACGCCTGTGCCGGACCCGCAGCGTGAAGACCAGAAGAGGACGTCATCGTAAGAAGATGGGAGGCCCCGGACCGGATCGCCCCTGGGTGAGTATAATCTAACCTCTTTTTCTCATCTTTTAGGATACATCGGGGGCTTATCTACAGCATTAAAGAATGCTGTAGATAAGCCCCTGATGCCGATGGGCTTAACTCACCTTCCAATTTGGGTGTGACCGGTTCCCTTTAAATAATTGTTTTTCCTGGATTTCCAGATTTGTGGATTTTGGGAAGCATGTAGAATGTCCCTATTCTTGGACTTTTTGGTATCAGGTCATCATGGATTTATCAGGCAGACAAGAGACCAACTTGTTTACTTTGTTGTAATAGTCCTGTGTAGGGTCAGACCCAAATTATTTTGTAGTAGCGTGTGTCCATCAGTTGTCTGAATCCTTGATGTAGTCCGATGTGCTCATCATGATTATTGCACCACCATTCAGGACACGACTGACCAACTAGCAGCAGTAGGCCGTCTACCAGAAGGATCCACCATGGACGTGGAATCTTTGTGCTCTAAAATCCAACATCAGGATGGAATAAATGCCTGTAAAGCTGGTTTACCAACAGTCCACGAATTACGGGACAGACTGTAAAAATAAGGCACTTTTTTGCCATTGGTAACAAAACAAAAAGCTAAAGCGTCCATGATTTTTTTCTTTAAGCTGAAGAAACTCATTCAGATAATTATGACTGTAATTAGCAGTTTACAGTGAATGCAGATAATGACTTCATATCAGAATTATGGACTGTGAAATGTAAAAGAACCTGGCACTCAACTTCAATGCGTGTAGCTTGAAAATGTATTACGTAGTACCAACAAAACGTTTTGGTCTATTCGACCTTCTTCAGTTACTAAAAATTGTGAAGAAATTAAACAAATCAATAAATGGTAGGTAAACAAAGGAGGGGACCAAAGGGAAAAAAAACAAAACATAAAACTAAAGTATATACACAACATGTGGAACAGGTCATATCTTAGTTTAGACATCCTATTCAATGGCATGGATACCATAATAATCCTATTCCTAAAGCGATATACAATACAGTGGGGGGGAGAAGAACTGGCATACCGTACTCAAGGGATAATTGCGTATCTCTCTGTGATGATGTCCAGTAGGTCTGGTTAGAGTCACTCAAAAGTAAACAGTGCAAATGGTGTCGGTATCAAAAAATAGAATTATTCTTACCGTTAATTCGGTTTCTAGGAACCTTCCACGACAGCGGTACTGGAGGATGTCTCCCCGCCCTCATGGGGGACAGGAAACACAAAGAGGTTAAATACCCTCCCCTTCCTGCCACCTCCAGTGTTTTTTCTGGACACAGTAGTATGTATAGTTACCACTTAAGTGCAGGAATCATCCAATAAAATTATCAGATAGGGAGGGAAATTAGTGCGGTCGTGGAAGGTTCCTAGAAACCGAATTAACGGTAAGAATAATTCTATTTTCTCCAGTCACCTTCCACGACAGCGGTACTGGAGTAGTACCAACAAATAATTTCTAGGGGGGGACAACCGCCTGCAGAACTGTTCTGCCGAAAGTTAAATCCCGGTTGAAATCAAGCCTGTAGTGCCTGGTGAACGTATGGACTGATGACCAGGTGGCAGCTCTGCAAATCTGCTCCGTAGAAGCGTCACCTCTCTCTGCCCATGATGTTGACACCGACCGTGTAGAATGGGCCTACAGTGATGGAGGAGGTGGTAGATTCTGGGATGAGTATGCCAGAGATATGGCTTGTTTAATCCAGTTGGCGATAGTATTTTTTGTCGCCTTTCTTCCTTTGTTCCTTCCGGAGAGTTGAATAAAGAGATTTTGGTCAATCCTCCAACTCTCTGTTTGTGAAAGATAATATAGAACCACTCTGCGGACATCCAGAGTGTGGAAGGACTCTTCTCTCACATTAGAAGGATCCGGGTAGAATGAGGGCAACACTATGTCCTGACCTCTATGAAAGTCTGATGTTACTTTAGGTAAGAAGGTAGGGTCTAGACGAAGGATTATACTATCCGATGTTACCCTCAAGTAAGGTTCTTGTATGGATAGGGCATGTAGTTCTCCTATCCATCTGGCAGAGGTAATAGCCACTAAAAAGACCGTTTTCAGGGTAAGAACCTTTAATGAAGATTGAGACAAAGGTTCGAAAGGGTCCCGAGTTAGACTATTAAGGACCAAATTAAGGTCCCAAGGAGGAGTATTGTTGAGAACTCTGGGACGGATTCTACTTGCTGAAGTTATAAAACGCCTGATCCACCGATGTTTGGCTAGTTCTTGGTCAAAATAGGAGCTAAGTGCTGAAATTTGTACTTTCAAGGTATTGGGCCTAAGACCCAACTCTAGACCTTTTTGCAAGAAATCCAGAATCTTGGCAATATTAGGATGAAATGGGTCTGGACTATCTGGAAGATACCATGAGGAAAACCATGAGGGTTTTCTACTGCTTTGGAGAGTATGAATTACTTCATCCGAGAGGCCTCTTGCCTTTAGTATTTCGGCCTCAGAAGCCATGCTGAAAGATTTAACCTGTGAAGGTTTGGATGCAGCAAAGGTCCTTGATGAAGAAGATTCTCCTTCTGGGGTAGATATACTGGACCTTCTTGAGCCATGTCTAACATGGCGCTGTACCAACTTCTCCCCGGCCATGTTGGCGCGATTAGAATCGCCGTAACTCGCTCCGATCGAATCTTCTGTAGAGTTTTTGACAGCAATGGAATCGGAGGAAAAGCATAGACGAGGTTGAACCTCCACGGGTGAGAGAACGCATCCATGCCCAGTGCTCTGTCTGCCATATTCAGGGAGAAATAAGTTTGCAGCTTGGCATTCTGACTGTTGGCAAAAAGGTCCACTTCCGGAATCCCCCATCTGGAAATCAGGGAGAGGAAGACCTCCTGGTCCAGACACCATTCCCCTGGATGTACATCCTTTCTGCTCAGGAAATCCGCCTGGGTATTGGCTGACCCTTTCAGGTGAACTGCCGAAATAGAGAGGAGGTGCCTCTCTGCCCAGAAAAAAATGTTTGAGGCTAAAGTTTTTAATTTCTTGAATCTTGTGCCTCCCTGATGACGAAGGTATGCTACCGTGGTCATATTGTCGGAATATATCCTGACATGGTGTCCCTGAACAATAAAGGATGCGGCTTTTAACGCCTCTTCCACTGCCTTCAGTTCTCTGAAGTTCGAAGAGCTTGCTCTGATGTCTGGAGCCCAGGTGCCCTGGAAATGGGTTCCATCGACTATAGCACCCCATCCCCTTTGGCTGGCGTCTGAAGTGAGTGTCTTTAGCGGGATCTGGTCCCAACTGACCCCCCGTTGGAGGTTCCGCAGCCGTAGCCACCATGTCAGGGATGTCCTGACATGATTGGGGAGGAAAATCCTTTTGGAAAGAGAACTCTGCTGTCCGTCCCAAGATGATAGGACATGGGTTTGGAGTACTCTCGTGTGGGCTTGGGCCCAAGATACCATCTGGATACAAGATGTCAGAGATCCCAGAATAGACATGGATTGTCGTAGAGTTGGAGTCTTCAGGGTTCTGAATGCTGTTATCTTCTGTACCAGATCGAGTTGACGTTCTCTGGGCAGAAAGGATTTCCTCAACTCCGAGTCCAGAAGGACCCCTAGGAACTTCTTCCTCCTGGAGGGAAGTAGGTCCGATTTCTCTAGATTCGGGATCCACCCCAACGACTTTAGTATTTCTAGAGATTTTGATAAGTCCGCCCTGAGGCGGGAAACTGAAGGAGCGACAATGAGTAGATCGTCTAGATAGGGTACTATGCAGATCCCCTGAAGACGGATGAATATAATGGCTTCTGTCATGATCTTTGTAAAGACTCTGGGAGCTGAGGCGATTCCGAAGGGAAGGGAGTTGAACTGGTAGTGTACTATCCCTTGCTCCTGAGATATTGCGAATCTTAGGTACTTCCGGAATTCTGGATGGATTGGGAGGTGGTAATAAGCGTCCCTCAGATCCACTGTAGCCATCGCCCAGTTCTGTCCTATCAGAGGGATCGCTGTTTTGACCGACTCCATCTTGAACCTCCTGTAGGTTATTACTCGATTCAGGGGTTTCAAGTTGATTATTATTCTGTGTTTTCCCGAAGGTTTCTTGATCAGAAACAGGTGGGAATAGTGTCCTCTGCCTCTTTCTTGTTGAGGTACTGGGGAAATTACTCCTTCCTGGAGTAACTGTTGAAGTCCGCAAAGGAATGCGCCCTGAGGGCTGAGACTCTGCAATGAGGTTATCCTTATGTGATGAGGGGGAGGGCTCTCGAACTCTAATTTTAGTCCATTCTGAATAGTGTTGAGTACCCATTGGTTCGACGAAATGGAACTCCACTGGTTGATGAAGCTCGAGAGACGACCCCCAACGCCCTGGGCGTAGTCACTGCTTATCCGGGGTCTGCTGGGGCTGGGAAACCAGGATGTTCCTACCTTTTCCCCCTTTAGGATAGCTCCAGCGTCCTGATTTGCCCTTCCCTTTGAACTCTCGCTGGAAGGGTTGTTCCTTTGATGGACGAAAAAAACGTTTCTTCGGATTCCTCTGTTCCGGAAGCGCTTTCTTCTTGTCTGTTGCTTTTTCCAGAATATCGTCTAGGGCCTGCCCGAACAGATAGCGGCCCTGAAAGGGAATGGCACAGAGCTTTGTTTTGGATGTTATGTCCCCACTCCAAGACTTTAGCCATAGAGCTCTTCTGGCTGAATTAGAGAGAACTGCAGATTTGGCAGCTACTCTAACAGACTCTGCCGAAGCATCGGCTAGGAAGCCTGTAGCTCTCTGGAGAAGCGGGAGGGAATCTAAGATTACTTCCCTAGATGTTCCCTGGGTAAGGTGGTCTTCAAGTGTGCGGAGCCAACGAAATAGGGATCTAGCCACGCAGGTGGACGCAATATTTGTTTTAAGGAGATTGGTGGAAGTCTCCCAGGATTTTCTTAGCAAGCTCTCCATCTTGCGATCCATAGGGTCTCTGAGTTGGGAAGCATCCTCGAAGGGAAGGGTTGTCTTTTTTGAGACTCTAGAGACCTGCACATCTACCTTAGGGGTATCCCACAGAGAGACGTCTCCATCGAGAGAGAAACGATTCTTTAGCTCAGAGGGAACCGTAAGTCCCTTTTCGGGCGATTCCCATTCATGAAGAATGAGACTCTGTACATTCTCGTGTATAGGGAACCCCTTTAATTTCTTTGGCTTTAACCCACCGAACATCTCATCCTGCACTGATGGTTTCTCCTCCTCCTCCTCAACGCCCATTGTCCCCCTGACCATACTAATTAACTCATGTATGTCTTCCGAGGAAAAATAGTATTTCTTACTCTCCTCTTTGGGGGTGGAAGTGGAGCCCTCATTCTCCCACAAATCCTCCGAACCGGAGGAACGAATTTCACCAGAATCTGAATCAGACGTAACCGTAGCCATCTTCCTTTTTTTAGGGGGAGGTGGCGGAGGTAACAGAGACTGGAAAAGGGCCGATACTGAGGACTGAACTTCCTGTTTAATGAGGGATTTAATGCTCTCAAACAAGGATGGCTGTTCTGAGCGTAAAATTTCATCAGTGCAGGGCTGGCACAGTTTCTTCTTGTAAGAAGAAGGAAGCCTTGATGCACAAACACCACATTTCCGATCTTCCGATTTTGTCTTGGAAGATCTGTCCTTCCTAGGGGCAGAGGCCTTGTCTCCCTAAAAGAGAGAGAAGGAGGACTAAGTATATAGCACCCTAAGGAATACAGGGATAAAGGGACCTTAACCCGCTACTCACGGTAGGAGGGAGGACGCAGGGCTCGGCAGAAGCAGAGATAGGTCTGTCACCTTCCATGGTCAGTCAGTACTGAAGTCCAGTCAGTCAGACAGGGGGCCTTACCTGGAGGTGACTTCCAGGGTTAAATACCGTGGAAGCTGCGTCCAATCGTGTGCTCCTCCTCCCGGTCCCAGGCATAGGGGAGAGAACCGCCATGCCCCATCAGAATTGCTTTCCGACGCGCGTGCGTTCCACCGCTGGAACGCACATGCCGTGAACCGGAAGTTCGGGTACTTCCGGTTCGCGCGTCCACCGTTTCCGGCCATGCAGGAGAGGAGGAATGCCGGGGAGCCGCGCGGGGACCCCGGCCGCACCATACCACTCCGCTTTACTCCCGAAGGAGCGCGGGAGGAGCGGAGGAAGGGTCCCGAGTCCACACCAAGTGGGGAGACGGGAGCAGCGCCGCAGGGAGGAGGAACATCCCGACCCAGGCTGCCCGGCTAGGTAAGATCTCGAGTGCTCCGATCGCCGGCCACGGCAGCACTACCGCAGGACCTCTTCATGCCCCAAAGGAGACAGGAAAAACACTGGAGGTGGCAGGAAGGGGAGGGTATTTAACCTCTTTGTGTTTCCTGTCCCCCATTAGGGCGGGGAGACATCCTCCAGTACCGCTGTCGTGGAAGGTGACTGGAGAAAAGTGGAATACCGTGCATGCCATAGCTGGATATAGGTTACCTTGGATGTTAAAGCCCCGCTCAAAAGGTGGGCTGGTAGCTGTGAAAAAAAGACCTCCTCACCCTAGTACTGGATTCAAATCATTTTTTATTTCAGGATCAGTTTTATCTTCAGATAAGGGGTACTGCGATGGGCTCCAACGTGGCGCCCCCGTACGCAAATTGCTATATGGCAGACTTTGAGGAAAGTCTAATCTATCCTGATATACGTTTCCGGGACCATGCCCTGATATGGAAACAATACATAGACAACATATTTTGCATCTGGGGCGGCACGTTGGAGTCCCTCTTGTCTTTCTTCAACTTTTTGAATTCTGCCTGGCCTGGCATTTCCTTCACAATCTCTCACGACTTGCATAGGATGAACTTCCTGGACACGGTGGTGATTAAGGACACCAATGGCCTACTAATTACGGATTTCCATATAAAAAATACCGACCGTAACAGCTTGTTACATTTCCAAAGTCTACATCCCCTTGCGGTCAAGCGATCTAGCCCCAAGTCTCAAAACCAACGCGTGTCCCGCGTTGTCTCAGATGACACGACACGCGAGCAACGGGTCCTGGAGATAAAGTCCAAATTTCACTCCAGGGGCTATCCAGATTCCATTCTACAGGCTGCATCCCACAGACCGAATGATGCTAGACCCAAGAAAAATAACCGCATTCCGTTTGTCCACTCCTTCCATCCTTTTGCATATATCTTACATAAGAACATCCGCCAACATTGGCACCTTTTAGCCACAGCTCACCCCAATATTCCGGAATTCCGTGAACCCTTTCTCCCTTGCTTTAGGAGGGCACACAATCTCCGGGACACACTAGTCAGAGCAGAAATGGGACCATATAAACAACGTTTCCTACAGAACCCCAGGTTCGGGACCTTCCCATGTCTACATTGTACCCAATGTAGCAACGTAGAGAAGGGCAACACCTTCTACCACCCGCGCTCAGGCAAAAGCTTCCCCTTTAAGAACTACTTTACGTGGTCTATCTTATAAAGTGCCCGTGCGGCGTGTTATATGTAGGCGAAACCACTCAGGCTATCCGTGACCGCATATCAAAGCACAAGTCTACAATCAGATGCCATAATATGCTCTTACCAATCCCCCACCACTTCATTTCCAAAGGACAACACATCCCAGATGAAATTCCAGGTTATACACCAGGTCCCATCTCCCAGACGGGGAGGGTGGGGGGGGAGAGGGGGGTTGGAGACAGACTAGCCTCCCTTAAACGCCGGGAGGCTTATTGGATCCATGCCCTGGACACCCTACACCCCAAGGGACTAAACAGGGATTATGATTTGTTGTCTTTCATTTGAATAGGCCTTCATTGTTAAAAAAAACACTAAAAAACACTGATATTAAAAACACTGATTATGCCACACGGGACGTCCACTGCATCCCACTTCATGTCTCCATTATGTATATGATTTACTATTATCATGGTTTGGGCCTCTGTCCCCGGCAGAACGCAACACGAATTACGGTAACTTATCATCAATAATTTGTTGCATAATTTTGCATACTGTATATATTTGTCTATCCTGTTTAAGTATACTAACATACATGTCGGTGTTTTTTTAGAGTCACCTTTATTGAGCCATGACCCTGCCTCCCACTATTATGGATGCCACTCAAATGGTTACCACTGCTATACCACCTTAAGTGTTCTGACGTTCACAGGGCGTTAGAAAGACGACCATCTACTACAGCCACATCCTCGCCCTGCATAGCACTCGGAATCCACCCCCTAACACTGCCTCCTATAGTCTCACTGGCTAATTCACCGGCGCCAATCACAGCATTGCAGTGACGCACTTCCGGTACGTCACTTCCGGTCGTCTCCCGGCGCTGATTTAATGTGCGCGCTCACAGCGGTTCCTCACTCCGGCACACTCACTGACCAGCGGTGGACACCGAGTCAAGCTCCGGACCACAACAGGTAATTACCGCACCGCTGCCTATACCCATCTCCTACAGCGCTCCATACTGGCGAGCGCCCTGTATACAGACGGCTCTGCAGTGTGGTTATTTCTATACTTAAGGACACCTCCTCTTTTCACAGCTACCAGCCCACCTTTTGAGCGGGGCTTTAACATCCAAGGTAACCTATATCCAGCTATGGCACGCACGGTATTCCACTTTTTTGATACCGACACCATTTGCACTCTTTACTCCTTAGTGACTCTAACCAGACCTACTGGACATCATCACAGAGAGACACGCAATTAACCCTTGAGTACTGTATGCCAGTTCTTCTCCCCTCTATCTCGCATTGGGAATAGGATTATTATGGTATCCATGCCATTGAATAGGATGTCTAAACTAAGATATCACCTGTTCCACATGTTGTATATACTTTTGTTTTATTATGGGTTTTTTTCCCCTTTGGTCCCCTCCTTTGTATACCTACCATTTATTGATTTATTTAAATTTCTTTACAATTTGTAGTAACTGAAGAAGGTCGAATAGACCGAAACGTTTTGTTGGTACTACGTAATTAATTTTCAAGCTACACGCATTGAAGTTGAGTGCCAGGTTCTTTTATATTTATGACATTGGGGTGTGGGAACCTACCTGTGCACCACTGGAGCAGTGCTCACGTTTTTGTCCACCCTGTAATTATGGGCTGTGGACATGGATCACTTGTATTCAGAATGATTTATTATGGTTTTCCAATGTGTCCATAATTTTTTGATAAGATGTCGAGAAAATATAGAAAGTCAAACCTGCTGCAAAGTCTTCATGGAAAATTCAGAAATTGATGCCGATTCTGTGGTGAAACTTACAAAATTCATCCTCACCCGCAACTACTTTGCATTTGATAACACATATTTCCAGGACACTGGTACAGCGATGGGATGTAAAATGGCTCTGACATATACTAATGTTTTCATGGCCAAGCTTGGAGGTGCCCGTCTGTCCTCCTGTCCCATCAGGCCTCTGGCCTACTACCTTTACACTGACGATACTTTAATCATCTGGATGTAGTCTGAGCAGCAGATGAAGACCTTCCATCAACACTTTAACCAGTTTCATCCCACCATCAACTTAACATTCAACTACACCTGGACTGAAATTAACTTTTTGGACACCATTATCAGGATACAGAACAAAGAAGTTGAGACGACCTAGTACCAGAAGCCAACTGACCGTTCAGCATACCTTAGCTGGGACAGCTTCCATCCAAACACAAAACACTTGTCTACAGTCCGGCCATCAGATATGCTCCAACCATACAGATAGAGACAAACACCTCGTGGCCTCCAAATCCAGGCTAGCATTCAAGAACAAATGAAAACCAGATTGCAAGAGCCACCAGAATATCAAGGAATCACCTCCTGCATTATAAAGCCAAATATAAACCAGCTGGACTCCAAAGTCAGAGGAACCAAAAAAACTAAAGTGGAATAAAGCGGATTCCTATATCTAGTTAAAATATAACTTTTATTTCTGTCCACTAAAAAAAGTGCAAACATATAGTGCCAACAAAAGTGCAAGGTGCATACGTACAACACAAAAGACACATATAAAAACGCATCTGTATATCACCGCCCACAGAAAACGTAAATGCCTAGTGGCAATAAATAACATTACACTTAGGTCCACGATATCCGTGAATCCGTAAACCCTCAAGATCTCACAGTTTATAGACCCGTGTGCATATCATATGGTAGGATTGTGTGTCAGAAGACTCTATGGCTCTCAGTCTTCACACTAATTACTGACCACTATTGTGATGCAGAAATTTCTACTAGGCGGTATGATATTATAATAACGCTCATTAATCCGTAGTGACACAGTGGTTATGGTACATACTTATTTCTGGTCTAATACCACATGTGTCACCACCATCTATGTAAGGATAATGATACTTATCAGTCTTCTGCCGGTTACCATCTGGACCTCATACAGTGCTGAGTAAGAGTGGCCCGTTCGGATGGTTTCATTCCTCTAACCGCATCCTTCACTTAGGGTCCAAGTTGCTAAAGAGTGCCTCCCAACGCGTTTCGTATATTTCACTCATCAGGGGATTATGTCACCTCTACGCATGATAAATGAGCATGATGCTACGGCGGCTCATGATCCACCTCCTTTTATGAACCGCTCACCGGCGTCTGTCATCTCCCGCTTCCAGACGCCGGGAGCCACACTTCCGGTGTACCTACATCTGTGCACCTCGGACTACATGATCGCATATTCAGTTCCGGATAACAGACGTCGGCACATAGTGCCGTAATGTCATATCCGGTGGGCGGAGACTATCCTTCTATGCCGTCCCACTACTCGTGCGTCCCAGCACATTGCGCTTTACCTAATGCAGGGGACTGGACAGCCATCACTCACAACTCTCCTGCACTTCAAACACATGAGGGGAGCGTATCTCAGAAACCCCCCTTTTTTTTTTTTCTGTTCAGTAGAGTCTGTATATGGATACGTGTGTGTTTTTCCTTTTTAAGGGTGATAGGTGCCTTGTCCGAAGGCTTTCTAAAACCTCAATCCATGCTGGCATTGTTTACTTTAAAATGGGAGGTTCATCTGTACATACCCCGTTAGAGGCTCAAAAATAACAAAAAAAAAAAAAAAAAAAGGGGGGGGGGTTTCTGAGATACGCTCCCCTAATGTGTTTGAAGTGCAGGAGAGTTGTGAGTGATGGCTGTCCACTCCCCTGCATTAGGTAAAGCGCAATGCGCTGGGACGCACGAGTAGTGGGACGGCATAGAAGGATAGTCTCCGCCCACCGGATATGACGTTACGGCACTATGTGCCGACGTCTGTTATCCGGAACTGAATATGCGATCCAGTAATCCGAGGTGCACAGATGTAGGTACACCGGAAGTGTGGCTCCCGGCGTCCGGAAGCGGGAGATGACAGACGCCGGTGAGCGGTTCATAAAAGGAGGTGGATCATGAGCCGCCGTAGCATCATGCTCATTTATCATGCGTAGAGGTGACATTATCCCCTGATGAGTGAAATATACGAAACGCGTTGGGAGGCACTCTTTAGCAACTTGGACCCTAAGTGAAGGATGCGGTTAGAGGAATGAAACCATCCGAACGGGCCACTCTTACTCAGCACTGCATGAGGTCCAGATGGTAACCGGCAGAAGACTGATAAGTATCATTATCCTTACATAGATGGTGGTGACACATGTGGTATTAGACCAGAAATAAGTATGTACCATAACCACTGTGTCACTACGGATTAATGAGCGTTATTATAATATCATACCGCCTAGTAGGAATTTCTGCATCACAATAGTGGTCAGTAATTAGTGTGAAGACTGAGAGCCATAGAGTCTTCTGACACACAATCCTACCATATGATATGCACACGGGTCTATAAACTGTGAGATCTTGAGGGTTTACGGATTCACGGATATCGTGGACCTAAGTGTAATGTTATTTATTGCCACTAGGCATTTACGTTTTCTGTGGGCGGTGATATACAGATGCGTTTTTATATGTGTCTTTTGTGTTGTACGTATGCACCTTGCACTTTTGTTGGCACTATATGTTTGCACTTTTTTTAGTGGACAGAAATAAAAGTTATATTTTAACTAGATATAGGCATCCGCTTTATTCTACATTATAAAGCCAAATAAGAAAGCAACCGAGTCCCTCTAGTGATGACCTACAATCCAAACCTGGAGGAGCTGCATGGAAACTACAACCTTTATTACAAAAAGATGCACGTTACAATCTAAATTTCCAGACCCCCCACTACTGTGTTTTAGGCAGCCCCCAAACCTAAAGGAGCATCATTGTCAGAAGCTCACTGTCCTCTCCAACAGCTGCAGGAACCTTTCCTTGGAACCAGAAAAAAGTACAACCTCCAGAAGTAATGACCGTGGACAAGATAAAGCACTACTAATGAATATATTATTTTATCTTGTGAAAAGGTTCTCAGGAATAGATACCCTCAGGCTGCAATTAGCATCTCCCCTCCAAGACCTAGGAGGTGCCAAATGTTACTTTTCTTCTAGGCCCTAGCTAGACCTCCTGGTGAGATATGGAGACACAATTTCTACTAGTCCCAGGGAAGTACCTATTAACACCTAGGTGTGACTTGCCTTCAGAACAGATGTTACATTATCACTAGGCACACATATAACCCTAGACATAGACATATGTCACTACACACACACTATATATATATATATATATATATATATATATATATATATATATATATATATATATATATATATATATATACACACACATATTTCACTACAGTCACCCACAATTACTTTGTATTCGATAACCACATATATTGGGGGGGTGGGATGGGGGGTGGAGTCGAAGACAGAACGAAAACTTAGAACAAGCATGAATTCTCATCGCCACACAATAAAAGAAATAATAATTGATCCTCCACCTGTGGCCAAACATTTTCTAGCCCTGATCACAGCACCGTGCACATGGTGACACACTCAGAGCAGGAATGAAGGCGTCTCATGGATTTAGGTCTTTCTACATGTGCCCCTCAGACATCCTGGGGGCATCACAGCTCTGGACCAGACCTCAATCACAGGACAATACTCTTACTCCTGATCTATGAACTGCTCAATATTTATGGCCATAACAGTTTCTCACCATATGTAAGCTAAAACCAGGAGTGGAACAGAGAAAAAGTATAATAGAGACACGTCACCACTTCTGCATTTATCACCCACTGCTGGTTTTGGCTACAAATACTGATGTGAAATACTGACTAAATACTGAATGTGCGAACATGGCTTTAATATTTTTCTATTTACTGACTGAAGAACACGTCCGTGAAACACAGATTTCTGAACGAGGCCTTATTGATAGGCCGAGGTAGCAAGCCGGGCACACACCTCTTCATACGTGTTCACAATGTATACAGATGCTGAAAAATATTTTTTTTTTTTGTTATTTTGGCAGACTGCTCACTGCCACTCCCCCCAAAATGTAATAATGTAATTCAATTGCCATTTTTTTCTTCTTCGTTGTTTGATGAATAGGACAAACTTGAAAACTTTCTTTTTTCTATATGTGGGAAAAATGACCACACTGAGCAAAAGTGGATTAAAAATTATCAACTTTTCTGATATATATCACAACAATCTGCAACCTGTGGCCATACAGCTGCTGTAGGACTACATCTCCCAGCATGTGCACACACCTGTGGCCATACAGCTGTCGTAGGACTACAACTCCCAGCATGAGCACACACCTGTGGCCATACAGCTGTCGTAGGACTACAACTCCCAGCATGAGCACACACCTGTGGCCATACAGCTGTCGTAGGACTATAACTCCCAGCATGAGCACACACCTGTGGCCATACAGCTGTCGTAGGACTACAACTCCCAGCATGTGCACACACCTGTGGCCATACAGCTGCTGTAGAACTACAACTCCCAGCATGTGCACACACCTGTGGCCATACAGCTGCTGTAGAACTACAACTCCCAGCATGTGCACACACCTGTGGCCATACAGCTGCTGTAGAACTACAACTCCCAGCATGTGCACACACCTGTGGCCATACAGCTGCTGTAGAACTACAACTCCCAGCATGTGCACACACCTGTGGCCATACAGCTGCTGTAGAACTACAACTCCCAGCATGTGCACACACCTGTGGCCATACAGCTGCTGTAGAACTACAACTCCCAGCATGTGCACACACCTGTGGCCATACAGCTGCTGTAGAACTACAACTCCCAGCATGTGCACACACCTGTGGCCATACAGCTGCCGTAGGACTACAACTCCCAGCATGTGCACACACCTGTGGCCATACAGCTGCTGTAGAACTACAACTCCCAGCATGAGCACACACCTGTGGCCATACAGCTGTCGTAGGACTACAACTCCCAGCATGTGCACACACCTGTGGCCATACAGCTGCCGTAGGACTATAACTCCCAGCATGCGCACACACCTGTGGCCATGCAGCTGCCGTAGGACTACAACTCCCAGCATGCGCACACACCTGTGGCCATACAGCTGTCGTAGGACTACAACTCCCAGAATGTGCACACACCTGTGGCCATACAGCTGCCGTAGGACTATAACTCCCAGCATGCGCACACACCTGTGGCCATGCAGCTGCCGTAGGACTACAACTCCCAGCATGTGCACACACCTGTGGCCATACAGCTGCCGTAGGACTACAACTCCCAGCATGTGCACACACCTGTGGCCATACAGCTGCTGTAGGACTACAACTCCCAGCATGTGCACACACCTGTGGCCATACAGCTGCTTTGGAATTACAGCTCTCCCACTATTTTTCTAGGATCTGCAACCTGTAGGACTATACCTCCCAGCATAGCCAATCATAAGGATCTGCCACCTGTGGCCATGCAGATGCTGTAGAACTACAACTCCCAGCACAAGTTACAGGGCACTGAGCATGTTGTTGCCCGAGTCTCCATTACCTGTGACATTGACAGTTCCCTCCATCCGGCTGCTACCCCAGAGGTAGGTGTGCAGGCCATAGTAAGAGATGACCCCGGTGATCAATGACACAGTCCCGACCGTGATGGAGATTGGCTCCCCCCGGGCGATCACCGGGAGCAACAACCACAGCGCCGCTCTCAGCAACTTCATAGCCCGGAAAGCGGAAAAAGCAGGCGGGCGGGCGCCCTACACAGGACATTCATGACGTCACTTCCTTTGCCCCGCGGTGGCCATTTCTAACAAGGGCAAAAACAAGCTTGGGTTTTATGTTTCACTATCTCTCTCGGTTCTGATGTGGTCGGGCGGGATTAGGTGAATAGAGTGCCAGTGATGTAGGTGTGATCTGTGACCACTTTCTCCAATAATGCAGCTTTTATGTTACTTCTATCTGCTCTGCTTTATATTACCTCAGCTTGATGGACTCAGCAGATGTGGAGCTGTTGCCCATAGCAACCTGTCAGATTGCTCCTTATGCTTTCAGAGGTTCTCAGAAACATTAGATCTAATTTTCGTTGCTATGGGCAACATTGTTTTATAAAGGGGGAGGGATATTCTTTAAAGGGATTGTACAGCGGCTACAATTATTATACATGGGCTCAATCTGGTTTAACAAAAATAGAATGCACGGAAAATAAAATCAGATCACATGCAACGCCTCAGGTAACCAGTTGTTGCAGTGATGTTACCTTCCTTTCGGGGAGGGGGAGGGTAATATCATGCTCAGAGGCAATGGAATTCCCTTTATCAGGTAAGGCACTCACAACATAATCCAAATCCAGACCAGGAGGGGGAGCTCAGGACCCGGATTCAGGGGAGCTTTCCTCAACTATGGATATGTTCTGGTCTGGAGGAGGAGTTAGTCAGACTAGGAGAGACACAGAAGGAGAAGGAAGTCTGAGAGAGCAGACAGAGAGGCCTGGCAGCCACGAGGGAGCTGCAGCCTCTAGAAGGAGAAAGACCCGTAGGGTTGTATGTGGTGGTGCTTCAGAGGGAAGGAGCAGAGGAGAGGAACAGGGCTCACTGGGGAACTGTAAGCGGGCACCCTCAGAGCCGAAGCGCAGTACCGGGTACCGGGAGCCCGAGGCCTTAACGGAACTATACTACACTTAGCAAAACCGGAGGATTCAGAACTTTATGTGATTGGCCCAAACCACACCTGAGATGCAGCAGCACCTGAGGAGCCCGGGGCATGATATAGTCCCTGTAAAACTGCTCAAGCTGCCCATCATGCATGTACCTGTCCCAGGACAGGGGAAAAGAGGACTTTGCCAGTAAGCTTCAAGCAGCAGGGACCTCACATAGAACGGCGCTAGTTGGAAAGGCTCACGGACCTCTACTGGAAAATGGATTCTCCCATTGCCGCTGAGCCGGCCGGGCCATACCATCATCTGTGCCTGGTACCCTGGACTGTGGCCTGCCAACTACAGTAAACAAGGTAAAGACTTTACAATTTGTGTCCTTAACTCATTGCCCAGCTTACACCATCATCGCCATACACTATAGGACCCCTGGGGACCCCGCTTCACCTGTGGGAAGCGACACCATCTTTGCTGCAACAACATCCCCCAGAGGACCCCTTTAAAGCAGCGTCGGTCCCACTATTGACCTAACACCCCCGGTGGCGTCATGACAGACTTTTCTCCATCGCCACATTGGGGAGCACAGGACCGTGGGTGTATGCTGCTGCCACTAGGAGGCTGACACTAAGTAAATACAAAAAGGGTTAGCTCCTACTCTGCAGTATACACCACCCGCTGGTTCCGGATAATTCCAGTTCTTGCTTAGTGTCCGTATGAGGCACACTGCGTCTGTTTTTTCTCAAGACGCTCTTATCTTTATTTTAAATTTTATTTTTACCTTTGCGCAAGAGGATGATGGGGCGACGCACCCTTTTAAGGGGGCCGATCTCCCCCAAAACATCAACAGGCGAGCACGGCGAGTTTACTCCCCGTACCCTCTTCTGCGACGTGGGATATATGGCCGAGAACTAGCCCTGTGAATTCCTAAGGGAGCGAACCCTTAGGATACACAGAGACCACCTTCCATAGGCACAGTCCGGCCGCCCTCCATCTCCACTGAAGAACAGCGGTGCTGCATGTCGTTCTCCACCTCCTCATCAAGAGGGCGGCGGATCGAGGGTTACTGCATCTCCCCCCATACCTCGCCTGAAGAGGAGCATCAGAGGTGAGTTTGGCAAGGGTGGGGGGGATCCCGAGCACACCGCGCGTCGCATCTTGCTGCCGGGCACCACTAATTTAGTCCCAGGCTTCGACCCCAGCTACCCAGCTAGGCCGCGTCTACGCCCACAGCGCGCGTCAAGGGCCCGCCCACCGTTTTAGCGCTTCTTGCACATTGCGAGAAGCGCTCCACATACTCTTGGTAGCCATCTTGAATACGAGGAGCTTCAGGACGCCAGTTGCACCTTCTCCTCCCCGTCACAGCGCTGCGACAGGACACAGGACCTTGGTAGGTGCGCTGCATACTATCACAGGCCTTCCTCCTCCTGCACATGCAGCGCTCCTCTTTTTTTATCTGCACATCAGCCCTGCACGGAGGTTAACAGTACAACATGTTTCTGCCTAAACCATCCAAAAAATCTGCAAAAACACATACAGTGTTCTTCACTTCTTGCACCTCCTGTCAGGCTGCGCTACCAAGCGGGCATACTGCTCCGCTCTCTAATGCTTGTGAGCCCCCCGCCGCAAACGAGCCCGCGGTGACCAGTCCCTCTGAGTGGGCTTTGTCATTTTCGCAATCTATGGCTTCTTTGACTAAAGCTATCGAGTCCCTCCAGGATCCATCCAGGAGCAGAACCACTAATCCGCCTATTCAGGAAGCTTCCCCTACGGCTGCGGAATCTTCAGCCTGCAGGGGCCGCTCTCATTCTAAGCACAAGCGGTCATCTAGGAAGCGCGTCCGTAGCTCGTCCCCCAGGCTCTCTGGTGCCTCGGCATCCGTTAGCTCCGCTTTCCGCTCTCACTCCCCAGGCACCTCTTCCGACCAGGACTCTGAACCTGAGTCTGATGGGCCTCTTGATCTGGAGTTGCCAGGTTATCAGAGCACTATAGATAGTCTCATTGAGGCCGTCAACCAGTCCCTTCAGGTTGATGAGGAACCGGCGACCTACAGTACGAATAATTCGGTGTCCTTCAAAAGGACCAAACGTACTCATAGGGTGTTTGCCAATCACCCAGAGTTCCAGGACATAGTCCAGCGACATAGGGAGCGTCCGGACAAATGTTTTGCAGGCCAGAGATCTCTGATGGCCAAATATCCTTTTTCTCCCGATCTCCGCAAACAATGGTCAGAATCACCGCCTGTGGATCCTCCTGTTTCACGTTTGTCCTCTAAAACTCTCCTATCCATGCCGGATGGATCTTCTATCAAAGATCCCACAGATCGCCTAGTGGACAGTCTCGCCCGTTCAGCCTTTGAGGCTTCAGGCTCGGCACTCTTTCCCTCCTTCGCTGCTGCCTGGGTAGCCAAAGCCGTGACTTGTTGGGCAGACTCTCTGCATAAGGCCTTACAGAACAGTGATCTTCCCTCTGACATAGCGGAGCTAGCAAATCAAATTTTCTTGGCTGGCGATTACTTAGTAAATGCTTCCCTAGACGCGGCGAACTGCTCTGCACTTACGGCTTCAAATGCTGTGGCGATTAGGAGAGCGCTATGCTTGAGGAACTGGCGAGCGGCCTCCGCATCTAAAAAGTCCCTCACGTCCCTGCCATATCTCAGTGGCCAACTATTTGGTGAAAAGCTGGACAAGCTGATTTCAGACGCTACAGGGGGAAAAAGTACTTCCCTTTCCCAGCAGAGATTCAGACAACCGTTCCGACAACAGCCACAGGCTCATCTACGGCCCTTTCGTGAAAATTCCACATGGCATTCCTCGGCCAGTTCCCCTGGTTCGGGGCGCCGCGCCGGCAGAGACAAAAGCCCTCAGGCCTCGTACAGGCCCAACCATTCCTGGAGGGGCCGCACCACGCAGTCTAGGTCCAGGGGATCCAGACCCCAACCATCTTCTTCTAAATGACTCGCAATCTCGTCCGGATGACACCAGCAAAGTAGGCGGACGCCTTCTCTTGTTTCGTCATACCTAGCTTGCAGTCATTCACGATGAATGGGTCAGGGATCTGATTTCCTCCGGTTACAAAATCAATTTTTCCTCCCCCCCTCCAACCCGGTTTTTCGCTTCCCGCCCTCCCGAAGCGGGAACGCGAGCTCGGGCTTTTTCCCAGGCCATCGAGTTGCTCCGCCAAGACGGAGTTATTGTCCCTGTCCCAGAGGATGAAAGGTTCCGCGGTTTTTATTCAAATCTGTTCATGGTCCCCAAGAAGGATGGAACAGTCAGGCCCATCCTGGACCTAAGCTCTTGAACAGATTTGTCAAAGTCCGTCATTTCAGGATGGAATCCCTCCGTTCTGTAATTGCCTCGATGGAACAAGGCGAATTCTTAGCATTCATCGACATCTGGGATGCGTACCTTCACATCCCAATCTTCCCACCTCACCAAAGGTTTCTTCGTTTCGCCGTCAGAGAGGAACATTTTCAGTTCACGGCCTTGCCCTTAGGCCTCGCCACCGCCCCCAGAGTTTTCACAAAGGTCATGGCGGCGGTCATGGCCATTCTACATTCTCGGGGTCTAGTCGTGCTTCCCTACCTAGACCACTTACTGGTCGAAGGCCTGTCTTTCCAAGCCTGCGAGGAGTGCGTCTGCATTTCCTTAGATACTCTTTCTCGGCTGGGCTGGTTGGTCAATTTAGAAAAGTCATCTCCTGTTCCGGCCCAACGGAACTCCTTTCTGGGCATGACCCTGGACACCTCCCTAGGGTTGGTGCTTCTTCCTCGGGACAAGGTCCTGGCTCTTCAACAGGGGGTTTGGAAGCTTCTCCAGCCGTCTCCCTGTTTCATCCGTTTCGGCATGAGGATTCATGGGAAGATGGTGGGAGCAATGGAGGCGATTCCATTTGCGCAACTACACCTCCGTCCCCTCCAGCACGCTCTGCTGGACGCATGGGACGGGAGTCCATTTTCCCTCGACCGACTGTGTCCTCTCTCTTCTCGGGTCAAGCAGACACTCCAATGGTGGATGCTCCGAACCTCTCTTCTCCAAGGGAGGACCTTCCTCCCAATCCATTGGCTGGTAGTCACTACCGATGCCAGCCTCCTCGGCAGGGGAGCGGTCTTTTGCCATTATACTGCACAGGGAACCTGGACTCATCACGAGTCTCGCCTTCTAATCAATATCCTGGAGATATGTGCGATTTGGCTGTCCCTAAAGCGGTTCCATCATCTCCTAGCAGGCCGCCCCATCCGTATCCAGTCAGACAATGTCACGGCTGTGGCTTATATAAATCATTAGGGGGGCACCCACAGCAGAGCTGCAATGTGCGAGGTAGAGCACATCCTTCTCTGGGCCGAAAACAACCACTCGGTCATATCGGCTGTTGACATTCCAGCAGTGGAGAATTGGGCCGCGGACTTCCTCAGCTGCCAAGGTCTTGCCTCAGGAGAGTGGTCTCTCCATCAGGACATATTCCAACAAATCTGCCTTCGTTGGGGTACTCCGGACATAGACTTGATGGTTTCCTAGTTCAATGCCAAGGTACCTCAGTTTGTGGCCCGGTCTCGGGACCCGAGAGCAATCACGGCGGATGCGCTGGTCCTGCCTTGGAGTCAGTTTCGCCTTCCTTACCTTCCCCCCCTCCCCGCCCCTGCTTCCCAGAGTCATCAGGAAGATCAGGGCAGAGTGTCATGATCTGGTAATTCAGTACCACAATGGACATAGGAGTCAGAGCACATACAGTGACCTGACAATAACCCAAAAACATAGAACGAGCTCTGAGACGTGGAAACTCTGCTGACCGCAATCCCTAATCCTCTCCAACCACACTAAAGGCAGCCGTGGATTGCGCCTAACGCTCCCTATGCAACTCGGCACAGCCTGAGAAACTAGCTAGCCTGAAGATAGAAAATAAGCCTACCTTGCCTCAGAGAAATACCCCAAAGGAAAAGGCAGCCCCCACATATAATGACTGTGAGTTAAGATGAAAAGACAAACGTAGAGATGAAATAGATTTAGCAAAGTGAGGCCCGACTTTCTGAACAGAGCGAGGATAGGAAAGGTAACTTTGCGGTCAACACAAAACCCTACAAACAACCACGCAAAGGGGGCAAAAAGACCCTCCGTACCGAACTAACGGCACGGAGGTACACCCTCTGCGTCCCAGAGCTTCCAGCAAGCACGAGAAAACAAATAAGCAAGCTGGACAGAAAAAAATAGCAAACAAAAAGCAAAAGCGGAACTTAGCTATGCAGAGCAGCAGGCCACAGGAACGATCCAGGAGGAAACAGGTCCAATACTAGAACATTGACAGGAGGCCAGGATCAAGGCACTAGGTGGAGTTAAATAAAGCAGCACCTAACGAATTCACCACATCACCTGAGGAAGGAAACTCAGAAGCCGCAGTACCACTTTCCTCCACCAACGGAAGCTCACAGAGAGAATCAGCCGAAGTACCACTTGTGACCACAGGAGGGAGCTCTGCCACAGAATTCACAACAGTACCCCCCCCTTGAGGAGGGGTCACCGAACCCTCACCAGAGCCCCCAGGACGACCAGGATGAGTCATATGAAAGGCACGAACAAGATCGGGAGCATGGACATCAGAGGCAAAGACCCAGGAATTATCTTCCTGAGCATAACCCTTCCACTTAACCAGATACTGGAGTTTCCGTCTTGAAACACGAGAATCCAAAATCTTCTCCACAATATACTCCAACTCCCCCTCCACCAAAACCGGGGCAGGAGGATCAACAGATGGAACAATAGGTGCCACGTATCTCCGCAACAATGACCTATGGAATACGTTATGTATGGAAAAAGAATCTGGAAGGGTCAGACGAAAAGACACAGGATTAAGAACCTCAGAAATCCTATACGGACCAATGAAACGAGGTTTAAACTTAGGAGAGGAAACCTTCATAGGAATATGACGAGAAGATAACCAAACCAAATCCCCAACACGAAGTCGGGGACCCACACAGCGTCTGCGATTAGTGAAACGTTGAGCCTTCTCCTGGGACAAGGTCAAATTGTCCACTACATGAGTCCAAATCTGCTGCAACCTGTCCACCACAGTATCCACACCAGGACAGTCCGAAGACTCAACCTGCCCTGAAGAGAAACGAGGATGGAACCCAGAGTTGCAGAAAAACGGCGAAACCAAGGTAGCCGAGCTGGCCCGATTATTAAGGGCGAACTCAGCCAAAGGCAAAAAGGACACCCAGTCATCCTGATCAGCAGAAACAAAGCATCTCAGATATGTTTCCAAGGTCTGATTGGTTCGTTCAGTCTGGCCATTAGTCTGAGGATGGAAAGCCGAGGAAAAAGACAAGTCAATGCCCATCCTACCACAAAAGGCTCGCCAAAACCTCGAAACAAACTGGGAACCTCTGTCAGAAACGATATTCTCTGGAATGCCATGTAAACGAACCACATGCTGGAAGAACAATGGCACCAAATCAGAGGAGGAAGGCAATTTAGACAAGGGTACCAAATGGACCATCTTAGAGAAGCGATCACAGACCACCCAAATGACTGACATCTTTTGAGAGACGGGAAGATCTGAAATAAAATCCATAGAGATATGTGTCCAAGGCCTCTTCGGGACCGGCAAGGGCAAAAGCAACCCACTGGCACGAGAACAGCAGGGCTTAGCCCGAGCACAAATCCCACAGGACTGCACAAAAGTACGCACATCCCGCGACAGAGATGGCCACCAAAAGGATCTAGCCACTAACTCTCTGGTACCAAAGATTCCAGGATGACCAGCCAACACCGAACAATGAACCTCAGAGATAACTTTATTCGTCCACCTATCAGGGACAAACAGTTTCTCCGCTGGGCAACGATCAGGTTTATTAGCCTGAAATTTTTGCAGCACCCGCCCCGCAAATCAGGGGAGATGGCAGACACAATTACTCCCTCTTTGAGGATACCTGCCGGCTCAGATAAACCCGGAGAGTCGGGCACAAAACTCCTAGACAGAGCATCCGCCTTCACATTTTTAGAGCCCGGAAGGTACGAAATCACAAAGTCAAAATGGGCAAAAAACAGCGACCAACGAGCCTGTCTAGGATTCAACCGCTTGGCAGACTCGAGATAAGTCAAGTTCTTATGATCAGTCAAGACCACCACACGATGCTTAGCTCCTTCAAGCCAATGACGCCACTCCTCGAATGCCCACTTCATGGCCAGCAACTCTCGATTACCCACATCATAATTTCGCTCAGCAGGCGAAAACTTCCTGGAAAAGAAGGCGCATGGTTTCATCACCGAGCAATCAGAACTTCTCTGCGACAAAACAGCCCCTGCTCCAATCTCAGAAGCATCAACCTCGACCTGGAACGGAAGCGAAACATCTGGTTGACACAACACAGGGGCAGAAGAAAAACGACGCTTCAACTCTTGAAAAGCTTCCACAGCAGCAGAAGACCAATTGACCACATCAGCACCCTTCTTGGTTAAATCGGTCAATGGTTTAGCAATACTAGAAAAATTGCAGATGAAGCGACGATAAAAATTAGCAAAGCCCAGAAACTTTTGCAGACTTTTCAGAGATGTCGGCTGAGTCCAATCATGGATGGCTTGGACCTTAACAGGGTCCATCTCGATAGTAGAAGGGGAAAAGATGAACCCCAAAAATGAAACCTTCTGAACACCAAAGAGACACTTTGATCCCTTCACAAACAAAGAATTAGCACGCAGGACCTGGAACACCGTTCTGACCTGCTTCACATGAGACTCCCAATCATCCGAAAAGATCAAAATGTCATCCAAGTACACAATCAGGAATTTATCCAGGTACTCTCGGAAGATGTCATGCATAAAGGACTGAAACACTGATGGAGCATTGGCAAGTCCGAATGGCATTACTAGATACTCAAAATGGCCCTCGGGCGTATTAAATGCAGTTTTCCATTCATCGCCTCGCTTAATACGCACAAGATTATACGCACCACGAAGATCTATCTTGGTGAACCAACTAGCCCCCTTAATCCGAGCAAACAAATCAGATAACAACGGCAAGGGGTACTGAAATTTAACCGTGATCTTATTTAGAAGGCGGTAATCTATACAAGGTCTCAGTGAACCATCCTTCTTGGCTACAAAAAAGAACCCTGCTCCTAATGGCGACGATGACGGGCGAATATGCCCCTTCTCCAAGGACTCCTTCACATAACTCCGCATAGCGGCGTGCTCAGGCACAGATAAATTAAACAGTGGAACTTTTGGGAATTTACTACCAGGAATCAAATCGATAGCACAATCACAATCCCTATGCGGAGGTAGGGTATCGGACTTGGGCTCATCAAATACATCCCGGTAATCAGACAAGAACTCTGGATCCTCAGAAGGGGTGGATGACGAAATAGTCAGAAATGGGACATCACCATGTACCCCCTGACAACCCCAGCTGGACACAGACATGGATTTCCAATCTAATACTGGATTATGGACTTGTAGCCATGGCAACCCCAACACGACCACATCATGCAGATTATGCAACACCAGAAAGCGAATAACCTCCTGATGTGCAGGAGCCATGCACATGGTCAGCTGGGTCCAGTACTGAGGCTTATTCTTGGCCAAAGGCGTAGCATCAATTCCTCTCAATGGAATAGGACACTGCAAGGGCTCCAAGAAAAACCCACAACGCCTAGCATACTCCAAGTCCATCAAATTCAGGGCAGCGCCTGAATCCACAAATGCCATGACAGAATACGATGACAAGGAGCAGATCAAGGTAACTGACAGAAGAAATTTTGACTGTACCATACCAATGGTGGCAGACCTAGCGAACCGCTTAGTGCGCTTAGGACAATCAGAGATGGCATGAGTGGAATCACCACAGTAGAAACACAGCCCATTCAGACGTCTGTGTTCTTGCCGTTCAACTCTGGTCAAAGTCCTATCGCACTGCATAGGCTCAGGTTTAAGCTCAGGTAATACCGCCAAATGGTGCACAGATTTACGCTCACGCAAGCGTCGACCGATCTGAATGGCCAAAGACATAGACTCATTCAGACCAGCAGGCATAGGAAATCCCACCATGACATCCTTAAGGGCTTCAGAGAGACCTTTTCTGAAAATAGCTGCGAGCGCACCTTCATTCCATTGAGTGAGTACGGACCACTTTCTAAATTTCTGACAATATACCTCTATCTCATCCTGACCCTGACACAGAGCCAGCAAATTTTTCTCTGCCTGATCCACTGAATTAGGCTCATCGTACAGCAATCCGAGCGCCAGGAAAAACGCATCAACATTACTCAATTCAGGATCTCCTGGCGCAAGGGAAAATGCCCAGTCTTGAGGGTCGCCACGCAAAAAAAGAAATAATAATTCTCACTTGTTGAACTGGGTCACCAGAGGAGCGAGGTTTCAAGGCCAGAAACAGTTTGCAATTATTTTTGAAATTCACAAACTTGGCTCTATCACCATAAAACAAATCAGGAATAGGAATTCTTGGTTCTAACATAGGCTTCTGAACCACCAAATCTTGAATCTTTTGTACATTTATAACGAGATTATCCATTGAAGAGCACAGACCCTGAATGTCCATGTCCACAACTGTGTCCTGAACCACCCAAATGTCTAGGGGGAAAAAAAGGCAAAACACAGTGCAGAGAAAAAAAAATGGTCTCAGAACTTCTTTTTTCCCTCTATTGAGAATCATTAGTACTTTTGGCCTCCAGTACTGTCATGATCTGGTAATTCAGTACCACAATGGACATAGGAGTCAGAGCACATACAGTGACCTGACAATAACCCAAAAACATAGAACGAGCTCTGAGACGTGGAAACTCTGCTGACCGCAATCCCTAATCCTCTCCAACCACACTAAAGGCAGCCGTGGATTGCGCCTAACGCTCCCTATGCAACTCGGCACAGCCTGAGAAACTAGCTAGCCTGAAGATAGAAAATAAGCCTACCTTGCCTCAGAGAAATACCCCAAAGGAAAAGGCAGCCCCCACATATAATGACTGTGAGTTAAGATGAAAAGGCAAACGTAGAGATGAAATAGATTTAGCAAAGTGAGGCCCGACTTTCTGAACAGAGCGAGGATAGGAAAGGTAACTTTGCGGTCAACACAAAACCCTACAAACAACCACGCAAAGGGGGCAAAAAGACCCTCCGTACCGAACTAACGGCACAGAGGTACACCCTCTGCGTCCCAGAGCTTCCAGCAAGCACGAGAAAACAAATAAGCAAGCTGGACAGAAAAAAACAGCAAACAAAAAGCAAAAGCGGAACTTAGCTATGCAGAGCAGCAGGCCACAGGAACGATCCAGGAGGAAACAGGTCCAATACTAGAACATTGACTGGAGGCCAGGATCAAGGCACTAGGTGGAGTTAAATAGAGCAGCACCTAACGACTTCACCACATCACCTGAGGAAGGAAACTCAGAAGCCGCCGTACCACTTTCCTCCACCAACGGAAGCTCACAGAGAGAATCAGCCGAAGTACCACTTGTGACCACAGGAGGGAGCTCTGCCACAGAATTCACAACAGCAGAGGGTGTCCCGGTGATTCTCATCGCCCCAGATTGGCATCGCCGGGCGTGGTATCCAGAGCTGGTCCAACTCATCGCAGACGTTCCTTGGCGCCCACTATTATGAAAGGTAATTCAGTACCACAATGGACATAGAGATCAGCGCACATACAGTGACCTGGCAATAACCCAAAAAACAAGAACGAGCTCTGAGACGTGGGAACTCTGTTGACCGCAATCCCTAATCCTTTCCAACCACACTAAAGGCAGCCGTGGATTGCGCCTAACGCTCCCTATGCAACTCGGCACGGCCTGAGAAACTAGCTAGCCTGAAGATAGAAAATAAGCCTACCTTGCCTCAGAGAAATACCCCAAAGGAAAAGGCAGCCCCCACATATAATGACTGTGAGTTAAGATGAAAAGACAAACGTAGAGATGAAATAGATTTAGCAAAGTGAGGCCCAACTTTCTGAACAGAGCGAGGATAGGAAAGGTAACTTTGCGGTCAACACAAAACCCTACAAACACCACGCAAAGGGGGCAAAAAGACCCCCCGTACCGAACTAACGGCACGGAGGTACACCCTCTGCGTCCCAGAGCTACCAGCAAGCAGAAAAAACAAATTGACAAGCTGGACAGACAAAAACAGCAAACAAAAAGCAAAGAGGAACTTAGCTATGCAGAGCAGCAGGCCACAGGAACGATCCAGGAGGAAACAGGTCCAAAACTAGAACATTGACAGGAGGCCAGGATCAAAGCACTAGGTGGAGTTAAATAGAGCAGCACCTAACGACTTCACCACATCACCTGAGGAAGGAAACTCAGAAGCCGCAGTACCACTTTCCTCCACCAACGGAAGCTCACAGAGAGAACCAGCCGAAGTACCACTTGTGACCACAGGAGGGAGCTCCGCCACAGAATTCACAACAGTACCCCCCCCTTGAGGAGGGGTCACCGAACCCTCACCAGAGCTCCCAGGACGACCAGGATGAGCCATATGAAAGGCACGAACAAGATCGGGAGCATGGACATCAGAGGCAAAGACCCAGGAATTATCTTCCTGAGCATAACCCTTCCACTTAACCAGATACTGGAGTTTCCGCCTTGAAACACGAGAATCCAAAATCTTCTCCACAATATACTCCAACTCCCCCTCCACCAAAACCGGGGCAGGAGGATCAACAGATGGAACCACAGGTGCCACGTATCTCCGCAACAATGACCTATGGAATACGTTATGTATGGAAAAAGAATCTGGAAGGGTCAGACGAAAAGACACAGGATTAAGAACCTCAGAAATCCTATACGGACCAATAAAACGAGGTTTAAACTTAGGAGAGCAAACCTTCATAGGAATATGACGAGAAGATAACCAAACCAAGTCCCCAACCCGAAGTCGGGGACCCACACAGCGTCTGCTATTAGCGAAACGTTGAGCCTTCTCCTGGGACAAGGTCAAATTGTCCACTACATGAGTCCAAATCTGCTGCAACCTGTCCACCACAGTATCCACACCAGGACAGTCCGAAGACTCAACCTGCCCTGAAGAGAAACGAGGATGGAACCCAGAGTTGCAGAAAAACGGTGAAACCAAGGTAGCCGAGCTGGCCCGATTATTAAGGGCGAACTCAGCCAAAGGTAAAAAGGACACCCAATCATCCTGATCAGCAGAAACAAAGCATCTCAGATATGTTTCCAAGGTCTGATTGGTTCGTTCGGTCTGGCCATTAGTCTGAGGATGGAAAGCCGAGGAAAAAGACAAGTCAATGCCCATCCTACCACAAAAGGCTCGCCAAAACCTCGAAACAAACTGGGAACCTCTGTCAGAAACGATATTCTCTGGAATGCCATGTAAACGAACCACATGCTGGAAAAACAATGGCACCAAATCAGAGGAGGAAGGCAATTTAGACAAGGGTACCAAATGGACCATCTTAGAGAAGCGATCACAGACCACCCAAATGACTGACATCTTTTGAGAGACGGGAAGATCTGAAATAAAATCCATAGAGATATGTGTCCAAGGCCTCTTCAGGACCGGCAAGGGCAAAAGCAACCCACTGGCACGAGAACAGCAGGGCTTAGCCCGAGCACAAATCCCACAGGACTGCACAAAAGTACGTACATCCCGCGACAGAGATGGCCACCAAAAGGATCTAGCCACTAACTCTCTGGTACCAAAGATTCCAGGATGACCAGCCAACACCGAACAATGAACCTCAGAGACAACTTTATTCGTCCACCTATCAGGGACAAACAGTTTCTCCGCTGGGCAAAGATCAGGTTTATTAGCCTGAAATTTTTGCAGCACCCGCCGCAAATCAGGGGAGATGGCAGACACAATTACTCCCTCTTTGAGGATACCCGCCGGCTCAGATACACCCGGAGAGTCGGGCACAAAACTCCTAGACAGAGCATCCGCCTTCACATTTTTAGAGCCCGGAAGGTATGAAATCACAAAGTCAAAACGGGCAAAAAACAACGACCAACGAGCTTGTCTAGGATTCAACCGCTTGGCGGACTCGAGATAAGTCAAGTTCTTATGATCAGTCAAGACCACCACGCGATGCTTAGCTCCTTCAAGCCAATGACGCCACGCCTCGAATGCCCACTTCATGGCCAGCAACTCTCGATTGCCCACATCATAATTTCGCTCAGCAGGCGAAAACTTCCTGGAAAAGAAGGCGCATGGTTTCATCACCGAGCAATCAGAACTTCTCTGCGACAAAACAGCCCCTGCTCCAATCTCAGAAGCATCAACCTCGACCTGGAACGGAAGCGAAACATCTGGTTAACACAACACAGGGGCAGAAGAAAAACGACGCTTCAACTCTTGAAAAGCTTCCACCGCAGCAGAAGACCAATTGACCAAATCAGCACCTTTCTTGGTCAAATCGGTCAATGGTTTAGCAATACTAGAAAAATTGCAGATGAAGCGACGATAAAAATTAGCAAAGCCCAGGAACTTTTGCAGACTTTTCAGAGATGTCGGCTGA